>NC_029774.3:88698401-88716673 GCF_000817695.3 Arachis duranensis | reverse complement strand
GACTATCATATATTGCTGGAAAGCCCAGGATGTCTACTTTCCAACGCCATTAAGAGCGTGCCAATTGGGCTTCTTTAGCTCCAGAAAATCCACTTCGAGTGCAGGGAGGTCAGAATCCAACAGCATCTGCAGTCCTTTTCAGTCTCTGAATCAGATTTTGCTCAGGTCCCTCAATTTCAGCCAGAAAATACCTGAAATCACAGAAAAACACACAAACTCATAGTAAAGTCCAGAAAAGTAAATTTTAACTAAAAACTAATAAAAATATACTAAAAACTAACTAGATCATACTAAAAACATACTAAAAACAATGCCAAAAAGCGTACAAATTATCCGCTCATCAGTACACACGCACAAGTTGTGGGCGTGCTGTGAACAGAGGGAGTGGTTAGGGGTGTGCGTGTGCACATTGCGGTGCATACGCACGGGAACTGGAAAACAAGGGAACTGTGTGGACGCACGAGGCTGTGCGTACAAACATGTCTCTGTTCCTGCAACAAAAATTATGCTTCTAAGGTATCCACCGTGATATCCAAAATAAGTTTTCAAGTCCCAAAAATATCATAAAGCTTCCCAAAAACACATTATTTCACTAAAATTACCCAACAAACATCAAAATAAATCTAACCAACCAAGCAATATAGCCAATTATTCATGAAACAAAAGGTAAAAGAGAGAAATCTAGAAGGATATTACCATGGTGGGGTGTCTCCCACCTAGCACTTTGGTTTATAGTCCTAAGTTGGACTTGGTGAGGAGATCCTTGTCAGGGCGGCTTATGCTTCCACTCCTCCTTGAATCTCCAACCAAGTTTGCTCTTGATTTGACCTCTGGGATCCCAAATAGATTGCATCAAACTCATGAGAGACTCTAAGCTAGAAACTAGGATCCACAAGTGTCGACTCTTGAAACCAATTCTTGGATCCTATACTTGAGTTCCTCTATCACCATTGACACACTTGTACACTCCCTGGAATCCGCTAAATTGACTCTTGCACCATACTTGAGTTCCAAATGTTGAATTGGATCCCTTGATGAAATTTCCATTTCTTTGCCAATTAACATTCTTCTCTCCACCATCCACTACTCCAAGAAGGGTTTGAAGTTGACCATCCGTCTCCAAGACGGCATATTGATGTGGGTCTAGAAATCTTGTCGGAGACATCTTCATCCACTCAATTCATTATTGCACAACTATCTTTACCTCTTGGTGAATGAAATCTTCTTCAACCTCTTTTGAATCTTCCTCATCATCACTCAAGTAAAAAACTGGAGATTGTGTGAAGTCTACATCAACATCTCCTTCCAAATCTAACAAGGGAGGCTCATGAAGATCATCGAAGGAATTACCCAAGTTGGACAAAAAATCTTGAATGAATCCTCTTGATCAATTCCCACCAACTCTTCATTTATCTCCTCTTGTACTTCACATTGTGACTTGACATCTTCTACTTAATGTTGCAATTCTTTGTTCACTCCACATTTTTCAGTTAGTTCCACATATTCATCCACTAGAATTTCTTGCTTGTGACATGAACGCAATGAAACTTAATGATCCAAAGCTTTTGCTAAGGTAGACATGACTTGCTCTTGCTTCTTCCGCAACTCTTATTGTTCTTGAATGAGCATGAAAAGTACTTCTTGTGTGGTTTGATCCATATATGAAGATGAAGATTGAGGTGATGAAGGTTGACAATCAAACTCATGAGGGTAAGGGTTTTTGTTTTGTATGTAGTGAGGTGATGGTGTATAGGATTGGTGACTCGAAAGGTAAGTGTTTGGGTTCCATTGGGGTGCATTGTGGTGATGGAATGAAAAAGTCATAAAGAAAATTTAAACAAAAACTTACTAACAAAATCAAACAAATAACCAAAAAGTGCTATTTACACTATTAACATATTCACAACAGCCAAAAGATATAGCACGAATTGCGTTTTCCCCAGCAACGGCGCCAAATTTGATGAGAGAACTATTATGTAGTTTGGAATCGATCAAAACAAGAATCAATTCGTTGGTAGCATACTCCAAACCAACAATGAATTCTCTTAATCAAATGTTTACAAATTCTAATTAACCGAGAGTAGTTAAACCTCAGGTCGTGCTCCCTAGGGATGCAATTAAAGTGTTATACGCTTTCGGTTGTGAGGAAAAAGGTTTTGCAAAATCAAGGAACAAAAAGATTAAAAGAACTAAGGAACGCTCAAAATTGGAAATTAATGCAACCAAAAAAGAAGTAGAATTAAAACTAGTGAAAACGGTATAAATGAATGAAAGAGCCTTGACTTGAGAATGAGGATCCAAGAAATCCTATCATTGCCATAACCACAACTATGGTAATGAGAATGAGTTTGTCTCGCTTAGTTAACCCCAAACATCGAGGAGTAAGTCAAGCAAGCATAATTGGCCTAAATCCATAGGTCCTAACCAACTTACCAACTAGTTGATAAAAGGCTAGCTTTAATGTAAACAAGAGTCAAATAACTCCCCAAGAATTACCACTAAATGTCGGATATTATGGCTCTAGTATCCTAGGGACTCAAATCTCAAGCCAAGGTGTGAAAATCTACTCAAAATCTAAAATTGGCATTTTTCACAAACACCTCGTGTGCATAAAAGTAAAACATGAAAAATTGCAAGGAAAATTAGAAAACTATAACCAACTATCAACAAAACCAAATATAAACAAGCAATCAAACATAAAGGAAGCATGAAACATAAAATTCATTGATCAAAACTTCAAGAAACACAAAATTGCAAATATGAACAAAGTAACTTGAACCAAAGGAAATGAAAGTGCTTTAATTAAAAGGAAGTTGAGAGTACTTACAATTAAAGAAGCAAAATCAAAGATCAAAGCTTGCTATAAAATGCTACAATGGAAGTGTAAATGAAACCCTAAGAGAGCAATCTACTCTACACTACTCCTACTCCTAAAACTATGAAAAACTATGTAAATTAGCTCCAAATGTGTCCCCTCCCTTTTGATATGTGTTGAATTCTCCTTCATATAGAACTCCAAAACAGCATTCCAGCCTTCCAAAATGGGCCAAGAGGCCTCAAAAATTGCAAAGCACATCCGTCCGCACACTCGGCTGAAAGCGGACCTGTGCGTACGCACAGGTACTCATGTGCACGCATACATGAATATTCTTTCTTGTGCACATGCACGCATGTTTGTGTGCATGCACACTTTGCTGTGTGTGCCTCTCCATGTTTTCTTATGTTTTCTCCCTTGTACATGCTTTCTTCCACTTTTGGCCATCCTTTCTTGCCTCTAAGGCCTGAAATCACTCAACAAACATGTCATGGTATTGACTGGCATAAAAGTGGAATTAAAATAATTAATCTAAGCATTAAAATGCATGTTTTCACTTTCATTATCAAATTAGGGACAAAACAGAAAAGTATGCTATTTTGGTGCTTAAGTGTGAGTTCATGTGCTAGAATCCATCCAAATTGAGTCAAAATGTATCATCAAATATGGACTCATCACTCGACTGCCCATTGTAGGATTCTTCCAGCTAAGTCAGTTTTCTACAGGATAACTTTAATGGGTTAGTTGATCCGTATTCTGATGATGTGGGCCTCAAAGTATGGATAGAGTCATCGGGAAGTAAGTATAAGGGTATAGGCGAACTTCTCTATCTTTTGATAGTTTAGTTCGGCTCCCTATAGAGTCTTACTGATAAAGTAGATGGGTTGTTGTCCGTTCTCGTCAACCCTGACTAGGACTGAGGCTATCGCCTAACTTCCCACGGGGAGGTAGAAAATCAGTTCTTCTCCTTCCTGGGGTTGGGTTAGGATGGGTGGTTGCCCCAGAAATATCTTGAAGTCTTGGAAGGCTTGTTCACATTCTAAGGTCCACTGGAACCACTTTCCTTTCCTTAATGTTGCATAGAAAGGGAGAGATCTCAAGGCCGATCCGACTAGAAATCTAGACAGGGTCGCTAGTCTTCCATTGAGCTGTTGTACCTCTTTGACGCAGGTCAGGCTTTTTATGCTGAGTATGGCCTGGCATTTATCCGGGTTGGCTTCAATCCCTCTCTGGGTGAGCATGAAACCCAAGAATTTGCCAGCTTCTACTGCGAAAGTGCCCTTTGTAGGATTGAGTCTCATCCCGTGCTTTCTTATGGTGTTGAACACTTTGGCGAGGTCAGGTAATAGCTTTTCCTCTCTTTGTGTCTTTACCAGCATGTCGTCTACGTAAACCTCCATCAGCTTTCTGATGTGGTTGGCAAAAACTTTGTTCATCAACCTCTGGTATGTAGTCCCTGCGTTCTTGAGTCCAAAGGGCATGACTACGTAGCAGTAGTTTGATCTTGGGGTTAGGAACGAGGTTTTCTCTTGGTCAGGTTGATACATTGGGATTTGGTTGTTCCCCGAGTTGGTGTCCAAGAAGGAAAGGTACTTGTATCCCGAAGAGGCGTCGACTAAGGTGTCTATATTCGGGAGTGGGTAGGGATCTTTTGGGCAAGCTTTGTTGAGGTCGGTATAATCAGTGCACATCCGCCACTTTCCATTTGACTTTTTGTCCAATACGACATTGGCCGCCATAATGGGTATTTAACCTCCCTTATGAACCCTGCCTCTAGTAAGGCATGTACCTGTTCTTCTACGGCTTGCGATCTCTCTGGGCCGAGCTTCCTGTGCTTCTGTTGCACTGGCTGAGATCTAGGGTACACTGCCAGTTTATGGCACATTAGTCCGGGATCGATGACAGGCATGTCCGCGGCCTTCCAGCGAAGAGGTCGAAATTATCCTTTAGGAACTTTATCAGTAGCTCCTTTAGGTCTCCTTTTAAGTTTATGCCTATGTTTGTTGTTTTATCTTGAGTATCTCCAACTTAGACCTCTTCAGTTTCGCCTTCTGGCTGAGGGTAAAATTCTTGGAGGGCTCGGGCTCCTTCGAGTTTTATAGTATTGGTCTCCTTTCCTTTGGAATCGCCTTTAAGATTCAGACTTTCATTGTAACAGCATCGCGTGAGCTTTTGGTCTCCTTTTATTGTGGCTATCCCTTCTAGGATTGGGAATTGCATACATAAGTGTGGAGTAGAGACTACTGCGGCGAGCTGATTTAGCGTTATACGACCTATGAGGGCATTGTACGCGGAGCTTACGTCGACTACGATGTAGTCGATGCTTAGTGTTCTAGAGTGGGTTCCCTTTCCAAAGGTTGTGTGTAGTGGGATGTAATCTAGGGGCTAGATTGGGGCATCTCCGAGCCCGAACAGGCTATTGGGATATGCTCTGAGCTCTTTTTCTTGTAAATCGAGCTTGTCGAAGGCGAATTTAAATAGGATATCTGTAGAGCTTCCTTGGTCGACCAGTGTTTTGGCATTGGCGAGTATGATGGTAATGACCACGGTATCATCATGCCCGGGGATAATACCCGTGGTGTCTTCTTTAGTGAAGGTGATAGTGGGGAGGTCGGATGACCTATCCCCTTCCCCGAGATTGTATACCTCTTTGAGGTGTCTTTTTCGGGATGATTTGGAGATTCTGCCTCTTGTGAATCCTACATTGATCATATGAACATACCTTTCTGGGGTATGCGGAGGTTGTCCAGCTCGCCCATCCTCTTCATCCCTTATTCTCTTCTTTGGCTCGTCGGTTCTGTTGGCTAGGAATCAGTCTAATCTTCCTTCTCGAGCCAATTTTTCTATGACATTCTTCAAGTCGTAGCACTCGTTGGTGGGGTGTCTGTGGATCCTGTGGTATTCATAGTATTCTGTCTGACTTTCTCCCCTTTTGTGTTTAATCGGGCAATGGGGCGGGATCTTCTCAGTGTTACATATTTCTCGGTAGACATCCACAAGGGATACCCAATGAGGGGTATAGTTATGGTATTTTCTAGGCTTCTCTGTGGGTTGGTCTTCTTTTTTCTGGACTCTTTATCCTTATCCCTAGGTGGGTAGGAGAATTCGGCTTTGGAGATATCTCCTAATTGGGAGTTTTCCTCCATATTGATGTATTTTTTCGCCCGTTCTTGCACCTCGTTCAAAGATGTTGGATGCTTCTTGGATATGGAATGACTAAAAGGTCCTTCTCATAGACCGTTGATGAGTCCCATGATGGCTGCTTTCGTAGGGAGATTTTGTATGTCGAGGCATGCTTTATTGAATATTTCCATGTAGTTGCGGAGGCTTTCTCGATCTCCTTGTTTGACCCCTAACAGGCTTAGCGTGTTTTTGGCTTTGTCCTTCTGAATGGAGAAGTTGGCGAGGAAATTTTCGGCGAGGTCATCGAAGCTTGTGACTGACCTTGGTGGCAGGCTGTCGAACAACTTTATTGCCATCTTGGTCAGGGTAGTTGGGAAGGCTTTGCAACGGATTTCATTTGAAGCGTCTGTGAGGTACATCCGACTCCTAAAGTTGCTGAGGTGATAGCTCGGGTCAGATGTGCCATCATATGTGGTCATGTCGGGAGCTTTAAAGTCTTTTAGGACCTTAGCCTTTATGATTTCTTTTGTGAATGGGTTTTGGTCTTTCCGAGGGCTATCTTCGGGGCCAGATCGAGTGGCTTTAGTTTTGACGTCAGCTTTGAGATTTAGGAGTTTTTCTTTTAGCTCTCGACGTCGCCTTATTTCTCTTCGGAGGTCTCGCTTGGCCTCTCGTTGTCATTCGGCCTCTTGTTCTAGCTGTTTGAGATGATCCTGTTGCTCACGGATGGCATCTAGGATATCTACATTTTGGGGTTACTTATCTCCTATGGAATGGTGTGCATCCTTTGGGGAGGTTGGTGTGGCATTCGTTTCATTTCTTGGCGTTCCTTCTTGTAGTCTGAAGGTATGATCGTTAGTGAGAGGGTTGTTTTCCATGTTTGATGGGATGACTTTCAGGCTCCCCAGCAATGGCGCCAACGTTCTGAAGGTTACCTGAAACTGAGAGGTCAATCTTGGACGAGATCTACTGGATTGGTCAAGGCTGCCATGTTCGATCTGTTGGAGTGGGAGGCGTTGTTGGTCCTCATTCACCAGAGGGGGGTGGTACCTACAAGAGGCTCCGATGCTTAAGTCAGTACAGGGTTTAGGCAGGTTTTTTGTAGAATTGGAGTATGAGTTATACCTGGGTGCTCCAGTGTATTTATAGTAGTGTTGGGCGACCTTCCTTGAGATAAGTTTGTTATCTTATCTTATCTTTTGTGGGTAAGGTCATATCTTTTGTTAACCGCGTTCTTAGTAGGCGGCGGTTCTTCGTTCTGGGCCTTTTTGGGCCTTTGTGGTGATCTTCCAACCTCTTTGTAAAGAGGTCGGTATTGGGCCAACCTTTCAAGAGGCCGGCCCTGTTGTCTTCGGCCAATCCGGACCTTGTAGCTCGGACCAGTGTATGAACACATAGGTTAAGAATCTTCAACCTTGTGAATTCATGCAAAAGAGCCTCTAATTCTCAAAAGAATCCAAATTTTGGTCAATTTGAAAAATCACTTTAAACTATCCAATGCATATGAGTGAATAAACATTGAAAACAAGCAAAGAATGTTATAGTATGACTGTAAGACCCAAAACTTTTGAAAAGTCTTATTATGAACAAATTTCAAATCATATATTTATTTAAAGTTTTAATTTCAGAAATTATTTTATTTAAGATAATTAAAGGCATAGTTAATTAATTATAGATTATTTTTCTATTTACAATTTAAAATATTAGAAATTCAAAAATAATGAGACTTGACTATTTAAATTAGGATTTTATCTAATTTTACAATTATTGAGTTATTTTCTGTATTTAAATTATAGAGTTAGTAGTTATGAAATAATAAGAGTTTTTATATGATTTAATTCAACTAATTGATATTTTTATGATTTAATACTTTAAGTTTTAGAAATAAAGAAAATTAATCTTACTATCTTATAACCTTAATTAGAGTATTTTATTCTAAACCAAATAGTATTTTGATACAACAAATAATATTTTAGAATAATTTTAAGCATTCAATTAGTTTCAAATTAAACCCCAAAATCTCCAATTCTATACATAAACCCTAACCGTAATTAAACCATAATTTTTCCCTTCACCCCAGATGAAACCTTAGCCGCTACCCTTTTTTTTCCCTTCAGCAAACACACACAAAAAGAAACACAGCACACACACACACACACACTGAAATAGAAAAAAGAAAGGAAAAAAAAGAGAGGAGAAGGAGGTGTAGGAAGGGGGAGACGGAAAGAGAGAGAAGAGAGAGAGATCAAAGGAAGGAGAGGAGGAGAAGAGGCCGTTGCTGCCGTCGAGCTTGCCATCGTCCTCATTACATCGCCGCCGTCGTGCTCACAGGCATGGTGGACGCCGTCGTGCTCACAGGCATGGCGGTCGCATGTCGCTACCGCTTCTGCGCGTGAAGCCATCGCCGCCGCGGGTCAGATCTGAGGCGAGAAAGAAGGCCGCGAAGGAGGAGGGAACTGTGCTGCCCAGTCACCGTCCGTGAAGCCTGGATCGGTAACACTATACTTACCCTAAGCCTTACCTCATGCCATAAAGCAAAGGTTAATCAAAGATTACGACAATCCTAAAGCTTATACATAAATATATACATAAAGGAATAATAATCCTAGAAGCCTGATGGAGAAATAAGCTCAAAAACAGAGTTACAAAAGCGCAACCGTTCACACAAAGCTAAAAGCATATGATACAAGGTGTAGATACAAGAGAATAGAACATATATAGATATAAGAGTGCAATAATCATAAAGAACTTGCCACTGCCCGCAGAGTTTTAGCCAACTAGTAGATACAGACATACAAAGCTTTGAAAGTAAAACAACTTATACAAAAATATCTCTCTCAAGGTAAGTCTCTAGGGCAAATATAAATACAAAAGTGAGAGAACAAAATAAAAATAGCCAAAAGACTTCAAAACATGGTATAAGTCCTCCGCTCTATCACCATCAAGCAACTCACCGAGGTGGGTTGCGACCTGCATCTGAAAAATGACAACAAAGTATAGAATGAGAACCGAGGTTCTCAGTATGGTAACAATGCCAAGTAATGTAAGATATAAGACCCCAGGATGCCAGAGGCAATCCTAGAGCTTCATATCAATCATAAAATTGAACTTAAACCATAACTTTAAATCCTTTATGAAATGGGTAAACTATCTTAAGGGATTTCTAACTATCTATTCATCGCTGTCCCATTGCCTTCACCAGCCTAACCGCCATGCGATCCCATCGCCACCGCCATCCGAACCTACTCAAACCCAGTAGAAAACACGGGTAATAACAATGCAAGTAAAGCACAAGTATAGGATGTATATCAAGAAATTCAAGAAGCAATTAATCATGTTATACAATTAGTGCTTGCAGACTCTAGTGATATCGTGCCTGGAACAAGCTCCAAGATATAGTGCTTGTAGACTCTAGTGATTCCAAAGGGATGCAAACAGGATACTCTTACCACAGACTTCACATCTCAATGTAAGTGGGATTAACTAACTGTCCTTACAACAAGCTCAGATTACAAGAAAAAGAACTCAGAGCATATCCAAATAGCTTATTCGGGCTTGGGGACGCACCAATTCAGCCACTAGGGTACATCCCGCTACATACAACCTTTGGAAAGGGAACTCGGTCTAGGACGTTAAGCATAGACTACATCGTAGTCGATGTGAGCTCAGCATACAATGCCCTAATAGGTTGGACAACATTAAACCAGCTCGCCGCAGTAGTCTCCACTCCACACCCGTGCATGAAGTTCCCAACGTCAGAAGGGATCGCCACCATAAAGGGAGACTAAAAACTAGTGTGACGCTGTTACAATGAAATTCTGAACCTTAAAGGCAATGTATAGATCCCGAGCTAATGTGCCATAAACTGGCAGTATATCCTGAATCTTGACCAGTACAACAGAAGCGTAGGAAGCTTGGCCCAGAAAGGTCCCAAGCTATGGAAGAGCAAGTACAAGCATTGTTGGAGGCAAGGTTCATAAGGGAGGTTTATGGTGCACGGAATTGTGGTTCACACTTTTTACAACTCTGGTGCCACTAACCAGCAAGTGCACTGGGTCGTCCAAGTAATACCTTACGTGAGTAAGGGTCGATCCCACAGAGATTGTCGGCTTCAAGCAATCTATGGTTATCTTGTAAACCTTAGTCAGGAGATTAATAATGAAAGAAGTTTTGTTTGTAAAAAGTAAAAGAACATGAAATGAATAATACTTGTTATGCAGTAATAGAGAACAGGTTGAGGCTTTGGAGATGCTCTGTCTTCTGAATCTCTGCTTTCCTTCTGTTGTCTTCTTCACGCACGCAAGGCTCTTTCCATGGCAAGCTATATGTTGGTGGATCACCGTTGTCAATGGCTACCATCCGTCCTCTCAGTGAAAATGGTCCAACTACGGGTTCTGTAGGGCTAATCATTGATGCCAGGGCATCTAGGCCAGTTTCACTGACCTTTTCTTTACTGTTTTAGGGTAGTTTCATGCATTTTCCTAGTAAACAAGGCAATTTTTGGGTGAAAATACACTTACACCTTCATTCAAGCAACTATTGTGAATTTTGCATGATTTCATGAGATTTTTTGCCAGAATTACATGATATTTTAATGATGCATGATCTCATGATTTTGGCTAGAGCTTTGATGCACTTTAGTTGCTTGATTTCAGGACAAATGAAGCATGGAAGAACCACGTTAGCATTCACGTTAACTTAGTTAACGTGACTACTAACGTGGGATGGCAATTGGCTTGCAACGTTAATGAGAAAAGTTATCACCAATAACGCCTGTGAAGCCACTTCATAGCCTACGTTAAGAGCCATGTTAACTAAGTTAACGTGGTACTTAACGTAGAAGGAAAGGAGGACTCCACGTTAATGAGAAACATGAACTCTAATAACGTTGAGAAACTAGGCAATGCCCCACGTTAAGAGTCAGGTTAACTAAGTTAACGTGAACTCTAACGTGGACAAGGATCAACACTGCCAACGTTAGTGACACACACTTTTGTCACTAACGTTGGATCATTTTCATTGCCTACGTTAACTCTCACGTTAATATTGTTAACATAAAAGTTAACGTGGAGTGGGGTTCAAAGAACCAACGTTAGTGACACTCACTTTTGTCACTAACGTTGGAAGATGGCTTCATTACTACGTTAAAAGCCATGTTAACTTAGTTAACGTGGGTTCTAACGTAAGGGATTAAGGCAATTAGAGTGTTAGTGACAAAGGTGAGTGTCACTAACGCTCTCGAAGGTGAAAGGTGCCCACGTTAAGAGCTACGTTAGCTAAGCTAACGTAAGACCTAACGTAGGAGGAAAAATGCAAGCAACGTTAATGGGAAAAGTGATTCACATTAACGTTTGCGAAAAGGGGCACAAGCCAACGTTAATGGGAAAAGTGAGTCCCATTAACATTGGCCAAGAATTGAGAAGTATCGTTAGAAGTCACGTTAAGACTTCTAACGTTGAGAATAACGTGGGCATATAAGGGTGGAACGTTAGTGGAAAAGATAAATGCCACTAACGTTCTCGCACCCAAAAATGTATTCCACGATTAATCTCACTAAATGCCCAAGCCTAATTCATATTTCTCTGCAAGCTGGGCCCACTAAATATGAGGATTGCTTCAACTCAAGGTCCAAAGCCCACATCCAAGACTTGAAGAACTCACTAGAAGATCATGAAGAGTAGTATATATAGGAGTAGTTTTGAACTAGAAGAGGACTTTTGGGCACCTTGGAGAACTACTCTCTGCATATTTACTTTTCTGTACTTCTAGCATGGATTATTCTTTTCTGCCATTTTTGATTCCTAAAGCTATGAACAACTAAACCCCTTTCATTGGGTTAGGGAGCTCTGCTGTAATTTGATGGATCAATATTAGTTTTCATTCTTCTTCTTCTATCTTTTCTCTTGATTTTACTAGAAAGCTTTCAATCTTAATTCAATTGGTTAGTTATCTTGGAAAAGAAACTCTCCATAATTGGATCTCTTCGGAACCTTGGAAGAGGAATGAAGAGATCATGCTAGAATTGCTTTCTCATGCTGGACCAATTTGGGTTGGGATGGATATGTGACTATAATCCCCTCAATACTTGAATTGGGAAATGTATGTGGTATAATCAGTGACCATACTTCATCTCTTCTCATGAGTAATTGACCAAGGAATTGGCTATTGATCAAGATTTGAGAGATTGGATTACCAAGGAATTAGGATTCAATCACTTAAGATTGCCAAGGAGATCAATGAATGCATTGAATGAGGAAGAGATGAGAATGAACTTGATCCGGAGAATTGCAACATCTCCTAAACCCAATGATTCTCCCATTTCTGATCTTACCCATTCTCTTTAATTTCTGCCATTTACTTTTATGAGCATTACCCATTTCCCATTTAAGATTCTGCACTTTAATTTCTGCTATTTACTTTCTAGTCATTTAAATTTTTGCATCTCAATCTAGACTCTGTTTAGCTCAACTAGCATATTCTTCTAACTAAAGTTGCTTGACCAATCAATCCTTTTGGGATTCGACCTCACTCTATAGTGAGTTTTACTTGATGATAATTTGGTATACTTGCCGAAGGAAAATTTGTTGAGAGACAAGTTTCCATGCATCAAGTTTATGGCGACGTTGCCGGGGATTGATTTTGAATCAACAATGATTAAGCTAGAAGATCACTAGATTGAGCATTTTTTTCTTTCGTTATTCTTTTCTATATTCAGTAATTTACCTTAGTTTGTTTTTAATTTCTTCCTCATCCCCTATTCCCTCTCTAATTTCTGTTCTCCTTTCTTAGTTTACCACAATTCAGCTCACTAACCCACTAACTGTTTGATAAATTGCATCACTCACACTAACAATCATTCTAACAAAAATTGTCTTCATTATATCTCCTGTTGTGCATTCTGTTTGTTGTATGACAGGGAGAAGAGAAGGGATCTCAACATCCTTTGATTCAGAGCCTGAGAGAACCCTTTGGAGACGAAAAAGGGAAGCAAGAGGAAAAATAATTGTTGGTGCTGAGGAAGAGGAAGAGTATTTTGAACCCAACATGGAAGAGAATTTGGAGAACAATCATGAAGAAGAAGCTCATAATCATGCCATAGAAGGCCATGCGAACCGGGTTGGGCATGAAAGGAGGGTCTTAGGATCCTATATCAATCCTAATCCAGGAAACTGTGGAAGCAGCATTCAGAAACCCACCATTCATGCCAACAATTTCGAGCTAAAACCTCAGCTCATCACTTTGGTGCAAAATAATTGCTCATTTGGAGGAGGTGCTCAAGAAGATCCTAACCAACACTTGACCACCTTCTTGAGGATCTGTGACACAGTGAAGACAAATGGAGTCCACCCGGATGTCTATAGGTTGCTCTTATTCCCCTTTTCACTCAGGGACAAGGCAACAAAGTGGCTTGAATCCTTCCCAAAAGAAAGCCTGACAGATTGGGAGGATGTAGTGAACAAGTTTTTAGCAAGATTTTACCCTCCTTAAAAGATTAATAGGCTAAGAACTGAGGTGCAAACTTTCAGGCAACAAGATGGTGAGACACTTTATGAAGCATGGGAGAGATTCAAAGACTTGATAAGGAGATGCCCATCAGAGATGTTTAATGAGTGGGTTCAACTTCACATCTTCTATGAAGGTCTTTCCTATGAGTCAAAGAAGGCTATGGATCATTCATCAGGAGGCTCTCTAAACAAGAAGAAAATCGTTGAAGAAGCCATAGATGTCATTGAAACAGTTACTGAGAATGACTACTTGTATGCCTCTGAACGAAGTAACACTACAGGAGTAATGGAGCTAAACCACATGGATGCACTGTTAGCCCAAAACAAGATGATCACCAAGCAGCTAGCAGATCTTACCAAGAAGGTGGAAGAGAACCAAGTTGCAGTAGCCATCACTTCATCACCAACTCATGAAGGAGTAAACATAGGAGAAGAAGGTGATTGGGAGCAAGCCAACTATGTGGGAAATTCACCTAGACAAGTCCATGATCCATACCCTAAAACATACAACTCTGGATGGAGAAATCACCCCAACTTTGGATGGGGAAACCAACAAGACCAAGGACAAGATTCAAGACGTTCCAACTTCAACTCCAACAACAATGCCACTCATCAAAACACCTCACAAAGATACTACCAACATCCATCTAGCCAACCTTCTCAACCACCTAATCTCAACCCACCATCATCCACAGATGATAGGCTTTCAAAGATTGAGGCTCTACTTGAAAACATGTGAAGAGAAGTCCAAGATAACAAGGTGTTTAAGGAAGAAGTGTGAGCCAACATCAAGAATCAAGGAGAAAACATCAAGAGATTGGAGTCCTAAGTAGGCTATCTATCTCAACAAATTCCCAAACCCACTGATGGATTCCTGGTTCACGAAATTGCAATAACACTTTTTGCAATCCGCACAACTAACCAGCAAGTGCACTGGGTCGTCCAAGTAATACCTTACGTGAGTAAGGGTCGAATCCCACGGAGATTGTTGGTTTGAAGCAAGCTATGTCTATCTTATTATTCTTAGTCAGGATACCAACAACAGTGTTTTTCAAGTTCAGTGAAGAAAGCGAAAAGGGCATAAAATAAATACTTGTTATGCAGTAATGGAGAATATGTTGGAGTTTTGGAGATGCTTTGTCTGATTTATTCCTGTAATGTAATATTCCATCCATGGAAAAGTGCAAAGTTCCCTCCATGGCAAGCTGTATGTAGGGTGTCACCGTTGTCAATGGCTACTTCCCATCCTCTCAGTGAAAAGCTCTGTCACAGCACGGCTAATCATCTGTCGGTCCTCAATCAGGTTAGAATAGAATCCAATGATTCTTTTGCGTCTGTCACTAACGCCCAGCTTTCAAGAGTTTGAAGCTCATCACAGTCATTCAATCCCGGAATCCTACTCGGAATACCACGGACAAGGTTTAGACTTTCCGGATTCTCATGAATGCCGCCATCAATCTAGCTTATACCACGAAGATTCTGATTAAAGAATCTAAGAGAAGCTCATTCAATCTAATGTAGAACGGAGGTGGTTGTCAGGCACACGTTCATGGATTGAGAAAGGTGATGAGTGTCACGGATCATCACCTTCTTCATAATTAAGCGCGAATGAACATCTTAGATAGGAACACACACGTTTGAATGGAGAAATAGAAACAATTGCATTAATCCATCGAGATGCTGCAGAGCTCCTCACCCCCAACAATGGAGTTTAGAGACTCATGTCGTCAAAGTGTATAAAATTCAGATCTGAAAATGTCATGAGGTACAAGATAAGTCTCTAAAAGTTGTTTAAATAGTAAACTAGTAACCTAGGTTTACAGAATATGAGTGAACTAAGAATTGGTGCAGAAATCCACTTCTGGGGCCCACTTGGTGTGTGCTAGAGCTGAGACTAAAGCTATCCACGAGCTGAGGCTTTTCTTGGAGTTGAACTCCAAGTTATAACGTGTTTTGGGCGTTCAACTCCGGATCATGACGTGTTTCTGGCGTTTAACTCCAGACAGCAGCATGTACTTGGCGTTCAACGCCAAGTTACATCGCCTATCTTCGCGCAAAGTATGGACTATTATATATTGCTGGAAAGCCCTGGATGTCTACTTTCCAACGCCGTTAAGAGCGCATCAATTGGACTCTTGTAGCTCCAAAAAATCCATTCCGAGTGCAGGGAGGTCAGGATCCAACAGCATCAGTAGTCCTTTTTCAGCCTAACTCAGATTTTTGCTTAGCTCCCTCAATTTCAGCCAGAAATTACCTGAAATCATAGAAAAACACACAAACTCATACTAAAGTCCAGAAATATAATTTTTGCCTAAAAACTAATAATATTCTACTAAAAACTAATTAAAACATACTAAAATTTACATGAAATTACCCCCAAAAAGCGTATAAAATATCCGCTCATCACAACACCAAACTTAAACTGTTGCTTGTCCTCAAGCAACTAGATAAATAAAATACGATTAAAAGAAATTTAGAAGTAATAATATTTTAGAGTTTTTAAGTGGAGCTCAGGTTCTTATTAGATGAGCGGGGCTTGTAGCTTTTTGTTTCTGAACAGTTTTGGCATCTCCCTTTATCCTTTGAAATTCAGAATGATTGGCATCCATAGGAACTCAGAATTTAGATAGTATTATTGATTCTCCTAGTGTAGTATGTTGATTCTTGAACACAGTTACTTCATGAGTCTTGGCCGTGGCCCTAAGCACTTTGTTTTCCAATATTACCACCGGATACATAAATGCCACAGACACATGACTGGGTGAACCTTTTCAGATTATGACTCAGCTTTGCTAAAGTCCCCAGTTAGAGGTGTCCAGAGCTCTTAAGCACACTCTTTTTGCTTTGGATCACGACTTTAACCACTCAGTCTCAACCTTTTCACTTGGACCTGCATGCCACAAGCACATGATTAGGGACAGCTTGATTTAGCCGCTTAGGCCTGGAATTACTTCCTTGGGCCCTCCTATCCACTGATGCTCAAAGCCTTGGATCCTTTTTACCCTTGCCTTTTGGTTTTAAGGGCTGTTGGCTTTTATTCCTTTTCTTGATCCAATGATTTCTTGTAACAAAATTTTTTTTCACTGCTTTTTCTTGCTTCAAGAATCAATTTCATGATTTTTCAGATCATCAATAATATTTTTCGTGTTCCTCATTCTTTTAGGAGCCAATATTCATAAAATTCAAGATAAAATTTATGCACTGTTCAAGCATTCATTCAGAGAACAAAAAGTATTGCCACCACATATAGTTAATTATAGTTTTTATTATTAAGAACTCGAAAAAAATAAATTACTTCTTTATTCTAATTATCTACTATTTTATTCATGCCTGATGATGATGAGAAAAATAAATTATAACTTAATTGGAAATAAAACCAGAATACATATACTAATTACTACTACTACTACTACTATATATCCCCTAAGGTAAAATCCTATAATAACACTATCACAGAGTTAAAGCTAGAATTAGAACTTAACAACCTGTATTTTGGGAAGTGGATGTTCTTCTAGTCTGTGGGATGCTTGGTCCTTCAAGAATTAATTTCTAACGCTTCAATTCACATCCTTGCTCTTCCTGTTCCCTTAGGTGCCATGATCTTAATGAGTTTTAGCTCAGTGATCATGGCAAATCACACCAAACTTAGAGGTTTGCTTGTCCTCAAGCAAAAGAAAGGATAGGAGAGGAATAGAGGGAGAGGCAATTTCGAAATACAAAAGATATGATGAGTTGAAAAAGATTTGAAAAAGATTTGGATTGGAAAAAGATTTGTGTTTATGAATTAAGATACATTTGATATCTTTTTTTTAAAAAAAGGGATTTTAGAAATTAGGGTTTTTAGAAATTAGGATTAAAATTTTTGAATTTGAAGGATGACATTTTGAAACATGTTTATGCAAGAAATCATGATTTGAAACATAAAAAAATTAGAAAATTTGTGAAGGAAAACGAATTTTACCTCCTCCCCACCATCCTGGCGTTAAACGCCCAAACGCTGCATGTTTTGGGCGTTTAACGCCCAATTGATGCTTCTCCTGGGCATTCAACGCCCAGCTGTTGCTTCTTTCTGGCGTTGAACGCCAGGAAGTCCTTTCTCACTGGGTGTTTTTCTGAACGCCCAGGACGCTGTCAATCTGGCGTTAAACGCCCAGAAGGTGCTTCTTTCTAACGCCTAGAAGATGCTCCTTTCTGGTGTATAACGCCCAGATGGCTACCCTTATTGGTGTTGAACGCCCAGTGGATGCTTCTTTTGGGCGTTCAACGCCCAAAACGTTTCTCACTGGCTTTTCCACGCTAGTGAGCTTCCAGGTTCCCCTGTAACTCTGTGAACTCAAACAATTGCTATTTTACCTTTTGAAGATACTTGACACATACCTGTAAAGAAAAGGAAATTTATTTAATTAGTAAATAAACTTTGTAAATGGCTGGGTTGCCTCCCAGCAAGCGCTTCTTTATTGTCTTTAGCTGGACTATTACTGAGCTCTAATCAAGTCTCAGTTTTGAGCATTCTTGCTCAAGATTACTTTCAAGATAATGTTTAATTCTCTGTCCATTAACAATGAACTTTTTGTTAGAGTCGTTATCCTGAAGCTCTACGTATCCATATGGTGATACACTTGTAATCACATATGGACCTCACCACCGGGACTTTAATTTCCCGGGGAATAATTTGAGCCTAGAATTGAATAGCAGAACTTTCTGCCCCGGCTCAAAGACTCTGGATGACAATTTCTTATCATGCCATCTTTTCACTTTCTCTTTGTATATTTTTGCATTCTCGAAAACATTGAGTCTAAATTCCTCTAGCTCATTTAACTGGAGCAATC
>NC_029774.3:88697004-88698344 GCF_000817695.3 Arachis duranensis | reverse complement strand
GCTACCCTGTGGCTAACTCCATAACGAACCAAAGCAGAGTAAAGCTGTTTATTGCAGAAATGAGTGCCCCCATCACTGATTAATACTCTAGGGGTACCAAATCTGCTGAAGATGTGTTTCAAGAGGAATTTTAACACTGTTTTAGTGTCACTAGTGGGTGTTGCAATAGCCTCTACCCATTTGGATACATAATCCACCGCTACCAGGATGTAAGTGTTTGAGTATGATGGTGGAAAAGATCCCATGAAGTCAATGCCCCATACATCAAACAACTCAATCTCCAAGATCCCTTGTTGAGGCATGGCATAACTGTGAGGCAGATTGCCAGATCTATGGCAACTATCACAATTAAGCACAAACGCTTGGGAATCTTTATAGAGAGTAGGCTAGTAGAAGCCACATTGGAGGACTCTTGTGGCTGTTCGCTCACTTCCAAAATGTCCTCCATACTGTGATCCATGGCAGTGCCATAGGGTTTTCTGTGCTTCTTCTTTAGGCACACATCTACGGATTACTCCGTCTACACATCTCTTGAAGAGATATGGTTCATCCCAAAGATAGTACTTTGCATCTGTGATCAACTTCTTTGATTGCTGCCTACTATACTCTTTGGGTATGAATCTTACTGCCTTGTAGTTTGCAATGTCTGCAAACCATGGCACTTCCTGGATGGTAAAGAGTTGCTCATCCGGAAAGGTCTCAGAGATCTCAGTGAGAGGGAGGGAGGCCCCTTCTACTGGTTCTATTCGGGACAGGTGATCTGCTACTTGGTTTTCTGTCCCTTTTCTGTCTCTTATTTCTATATCAAACTCTTGTAGAAGTAACACCCATCTGATAAGTCTGGGTTTTGAATCCAGCTTTGTGAGTAGATATTTAAGAGCAGCATGATCAGTATACACAATCACTTTTGATCATACTAAATAGGATCTGAATTTGTCAATGGCGTAAACCACTGCAAGTAGCTCTTTTTCTGTGGTTGTGTAATTCTTCTGTGCGTCATTTAAAACACGACTGGCATAGTAAATGACGTGCAGATGCTTGTCATGCCTCTGTCCCAATACTGCACCAATGGCATGGTCACTGGCATCACACATCAATTCAAATGGTAATGTCCAGTCTGGTGCAAAGATGATTGGTGCTGTGACCAATTTAGCTTTCATAGTCTCAAATGCCTGCAGACACTCTTTATCAAAGATAAATGGCGTGTCAGCAGCTAGCAGGTTGCTCAGAGGTTTGGCGATTTTTGAAAAATCCTTTATAAACCTCCTATAGAATCCTGCATGCCCCAGAAAGCTTCTGATTGCCTTAACATTGGCAGGTGGTGGTAATTTTTCAATTAC
>NC_029774.3:88694652-88696880 GCF_000817695.3 Arachis duranensis | reverse complement strand
TCCAGTTTAAAACTAGGTTAGTCTCTTGGCATCTCTTTAGAACAAGTGCTAGATGGTCAAGACAGGAGCTGAATGAGTCTCCAAATACTAAAAAGTCATCCATGAAGACTTTCAGAAATTTTTCCACCATATCAGAGAAAATTGAGAGCATGCACCTCTGAAAGGTTGCAGGTGCTTTGCACAAACCAAATGGCATCCTTCTGTATGCAAATACTCCAGATGGACATGTGAATGCTGTTTTCTCTTGATCCTGGGGATCCATTACAATTTGATTATAACCTGAATATCCATCCAGGAAGCAGTAGTATTCATGACCTGCTAGTCTTTCTAGCATTTGGTCTATGAATGGTAAAGGAAAATGATCCTTTCTGGTGGCTGTATTGAGCCTTCTATAATCAATACACATACGCCATCCTGTAACTGTTCTTGTAGGAACCAGTTCATTTTTTTCATTATGAACCACTGTCATGCCTCCCTTCTTAGGGACGACTTGAACAGGGCTTACCCAGGGGCTGTCAGAAATAGGATAATAATCCCAGCCTCTAGTAATTTAGTGACCTCCTTCTGCACCACCTCCTTCATGGCTGGATTCAGCTGCCTTTGTGGCTGAACCACTGGTTTGGCGTCACCCTCCAGTAAGATCTTGTGCATGCATCTGGCTGGGCTAATGCCCTTGAGATCACTGATGGACCACCCAAGAGCTGTCTTGTGTGTCCTTAGCACTTGAATTAGTGCTTTCTTTTCCTGTGGCTCTAAGGTAGAGCTAATGATTATAGGAAAGGTATCACCTTCTCCCAGAAATGCATATTTTAGGGATGGTGGAAATGGTTTGAGCTCGGGTTTAGGAGGTTTCTCCTCTTCCTGAGGGATTTTCAGAGGTTTTACTATTCTCTCTGATTCCTCCAGATCAGGCTGAACATCTTTAAAGATGTCCTCTAGCTCTGATTCGAGACTCTCAGCCATATTGACCTCTCTTACCAGAGAGTCAATAATATCAACACTCATGCAGTCATTTGGGGTGTTTGGATGTTGCATGGCTTTGACAACATTCAACTTGAACTCCTCCTCATTGATTCTCAAGGTTACTTCCCCTTTTTGGACGTCAATGAGGGTTCGGCCAGTTGCTAGGAAAGGTCTTCCTAGAATGAGAGTTGCACTCTTGTGCTCCTCCATTTCCAGCACCACAAAGTCAGTAGGAAAGGCAAATGGCCCAACCTTGACAATCATGTCTTCAATCACGCCTGATGGGTATTTAATGGAGCCATCAGCAAGTTGAAGACATATCCGGGTTGGTTTGACTTCTTCAGTCAATCTGAGCTTTGTGATAATAGATGCAGGTATTAGGTTGATACTTGCCCCAAGGTTACATAGAGCTTGCTTGGTACAATTACCCTCTAATGTGCATGGTATCATAAAGCTCCCGGGATCTTTAAGCTTCTCAGGTAAGCTTTTCAGAATGACTGCATTGCATTCTTCAGTGAGGTAAACTTTATCAGTTTCTCTCCAATCCTTCTTATGACTTAAGATCTCTTTCATGAACTTAGCATAAGAGGGTATTTGCTCCAGTGCTTCTGCAAATGGAATCTTTATTTCAAGAGTCCTGAGATAGTCTGCAAAGAGGGAAAATTGCTTATCCTATTCCGCTTGGCGGAGTTTTTGAGGATAAGGCATTTTGGCTTTATATTCCTCAACTTTAACTGCTGCAGGTTTATTACTTACAGAAGTGGGTTGGGAAGCCTTTTTAGAAGGGTTGTTATCAGCACTTGTATGTGACTGATCCCCCACTGGCATTTGAATGCCAGGGGTGGAAGCTGGAGTGGCGTTAAACGCCACCTCCTTATTTGTTACTGGCGTCTGAACGCCAGAACTATGCTCCCTTTGGGCGTTCAACGCCGGATTCATGCTTGTTTCTGGCGTTGAACGCCAGGAATGAGCATGGGCTGGGCGTTTGATGCAATTGCATATTTGTTATATTAGCTAGTTAGTTTAGTTGGTTTTAGCTTAATCTCACTCATTTTCTCTAAATAAACAAATCCTTTTATGAGTTTTATCTTCATGCATGAGAATACCAAGGAACATGTGATTCTAGCCAAATTCATGCAAATGATTTAAGGAATGCATATATGAATGAGTATGAATGAATCTCATGAAATTTATTGCATGAATTGGTAAGACTTTGAAGCTATTTCCCTTGTTGATGATAGGTGATGAAACAAGAAAGCATGGAA
>NC_029774.3:88691101-88691561 GCF_000817695.3 Arachis duranensis | reverse complement strand
ACTTCCATATTCCTGTTAGCCATTCTTGTTTCCTGTAGTATTTCCTTGAATTTGGCTAGCTGCTGAGTTAGAAAGTCCAATTGCTAATTGAATTCATTAGCCTGGTCTACAGGACTGAGTTCAGCAGTTACTGTTTTAGCTTCTTCTTTCATAGAAGATTCACTGCTTAGGTACATATGCTGATTTCTGGCAACTGTATCAATAAGCTCTTGAGCTTCTTCGATTGTTTTTCTCATATGTATAGATCCACCAGCTGAGTGGTCTAGAGAAATTTGAGCTTTTTCTGTAAGCCCATAGTAGAAGATGTCTAATTGCACCCACTCTAAAAACATTTCAGAGGGGCATTTTCTTAGCATCTCTCTGTATCTCTCCCAGACATCATAAAGGGATTCATTATCTCCTTGTTTAAAGCCTTGGATGCTCAGCCTTAGCTGTGTCATCCATTTTGGAGGGAAATATT
>NC_029774.3:88672868-88691031 GCF_000817695.3 Arachis duranensis | reverse complement strand
TTTATGCTGTTCTTAGGTTGGTTATTTAACCACCTCTTAGCTTGATCTTTTACAGCAAATGGAAACAGTAATAATCTGTAGACATCCTGATCTACTTCCCTATCATGCACTGTGTCAGCAATTTATAAAAATTATGCCAGAAACTCTGTAGGTTCTTCATGTGGAAGACCAGAATACTGGCAGTTTTGCTGCACCATGATAATGAGCTGAGGATTCAACTCAAAGCTACTAACTCCAATGGACGGTATACAGATACTACTCCCATATGAAGTAGTAGTGGGGTTAGCATATGACCCCAGAGTCCTCCTGGACTGTTCATTCCCACTTAGTTCCATGATGGAATAAAGGAGATGATATGTATGTTGATATTATTTATTTTATAAAAATTTTATTTATAAAATAAAATAAAAACGAAATAAATAAAAGAAATTGAAAATATTTTGAAATTAAAATCTGAATTTTTTATATAAAATTTTCGAAAATATAGTTTAAAATTAGTTAGAAAAGATATTTTTTTGAATTTTGAATTTTATGATGAAAGAGAAAAACACACAAAAGACACAAGACTTAAAATTTTTTTAGATCTAATGCTCCTTATTTTCGAAAATTTTTGGAGGGAAAATACCAAGGAACACCAAACTTAAAAATTTTAAGATCCAAAACACAAGAAAGACTCAAGAACACCTTGAAGTTTCACAAGAACAAAAGAAAGAACACCAAACTTAAAATTTTTAGAAAACCAAGACAAATTTTCGAAAATTAAAGTAAACTTAACAAAAAACGCCAAACTTAGAGTTTGGCACAAGATTCAATCAAGAAAAATTATTTTTGAAAAAGATTTTAAAGAAGATACCCAATTATTAAGAACAACTCCTAATGCTCCAGTCAATTGGGCAGTAACTTCAGTGTTGGTTTTAAAGATGTATTATATTTATGGATAAAAGTATATTTTTTTTTGAAAGTTAATGTTTTAAAAAAGCACAAGAAAAACAAGAAAAGACACAAAACAAGAAAAACTCAAGATCAAACAAGCAAAATAAACAAGAACAACTTGAAGATCAATGAAGAACAAAGAACACAAGTTCGAAAATTTAAAGAAAAATATAAAATATGCAATTAACACCAAACTTAGAACAAGACACTAAACTCAAGAAAATTAACAATTAGTTAAGAAAAATAATATTTTTGAAAAGAAATTTTTGAAAAGAAACTATCCTATCAGAATTTAATGACTCTATAACAATAAAAATAAATTATTCCTAATCTAAGAAATAAAATAAACCTTTAGTTGTTCAAACTCGAACAATCCCCGGCAACGGTGCCAAAAACTTGGTGCACGAAATTGCAATAACACTTTTTGCAATCCGCACAACTAACCAGCAAGTGCACTGGGTCGTCCAAGTAATACCTTACGTGAGTAAGGGTCGAATCCCACGGAGATTGTTGGTTTGAAGCAAGCTATGTCTATCTTATTATTCTTAGTCAGGATACCAACAATAGTGTTTTTCAAGTTCAGTGAAGAAAGGGAAAAGGGCATAAAATAAATACTTGTTATGCAGTAATGGAGAATATGTTGGAGTTTTGGAGATGCTTTGTCTGATTTATTCCTGTAATGTAATATTCCATCCATGGAAAAGTGCAAAGTTCCCTCCATGGCAAGCTGTATGTAGGGTGTCACCGTTGTTAATGGCTACTTCCCATCCTCTCAGTGAAAATGGTCCAAATGCTCTGTCACAGCACGGCTAATCATCTGTCGGTCCTCAATCAGGTTGGAATAGAATCCAATGATTCTTTTGCGTCTGTCACTAACGCCCAGCCTTCAGGAGTTTGAAGCTCGTCACAGTCATTCAATCCCGGAATCCTACTCGGAATACCACGGACAAGGTATAGACTTTCCGGATTCTCATGAATGCCGCCATCATTCTAGCTTATACCACGAAGATTCTGATTAAAGAATCTAAGAGAAGCTCATTCAATCTGATGTAGAACGGAGGTGGTTGTCAGGCACACGTTCATGGATTGAGGAAGGTGATGTGTGTCACGGATCATCACCTTCTTCATAATTAAGCGCGAATGAACATCTTAGAGGAACACACACGTTTGAATGGAGAAATAGAACCAATTGCATTAATCCATCGAGATGCTGCAGAGCTCCTCACCCCCAACAATGGAGTTTAGAGACTCTTGTCGTCAAAGTGTATAAAATTCAGATCTGAAAATGTCATGAGGTACAAGATAAGTCTCTAAAAGTTGTTTAAATAGTAAACTAGTAACCTAGGTTTACAGAATATGAGTGAACTAAGATAATTGGTGCAGAAATCCACTTCTGGGGCCCACTTTGTGTGTGCTGGGGCTGAGACTAAAGCTATTCACGAGCTGAGGCATTTCTTGGAGTTGAACTCCAAGTTATAACGTGTTTTGGGCATTCAACTCCGGATCATGACGTGTTTCTGGCGTTTAACTCCAGACAGCAGCATGTACTTGGCGTTCAACGCCAAGTTACGTCGTCTATCTTCGCGAAAATTATGGACTATTATATATTGCTGGAAAGCCCTGGATGTCTACTTTCTAACGCCGTTGAGAGCGCATCAATTGGACTCTTGTAGCTCCAAAAAATCCATTCCGAGTGCAGGGAGGTCAGGATCCAACAGCATCAGTAGTCCTTTTTCAGCCTAACTCAGATTTTTGCTCAGCTCCCTCAATTTCAGCCAGAAATTACCTGAAATCACAGAAAAACACACAAACTCATAGTAAAATTCAGAAATATGATTTTTGCCTAAAAACTAATAATATTCTACAAAAAACTAATTAAAACATACTAAAATTTACATGAAATTACCCCCAAAAAGCGTATAAAATATCCGCTCATCAATTCCCCAGCGATACAGAGAAGAATCTAAGAGGAGAACCAAAGAAAGTGAGATGGGAAGAATGAGAAATGATAACCACAAGTGATGAGGGAAGTATGCATGGAGTAGAACACCTCCAAAATCACCAACAGGAAAGTCAAGAGGAAGGAAGCTGTGCAACTTCACTCACATCCAAGAAAGAGCTAAAGAAAAAGGAGGCATTGAACCCATATGCACCTTTCCCCCACAGGCTTAAAGGTGGTGTAGCAGGGAGAATGTACTCAAGGTTTCTTGATATGTTTGCATCTTTAGATGTAAATATACCCTTCATTAAAGCCCTACAACAGATGCCTTTCTACATCAAGTATATAAAGGAGCTACTAGCCAGAAAAAGTCTATTGAAGGGTGGACAAACAATCAAGATGAACAAAAATTGTAGTGTGCTCATTCAACCAGGACCACCCACAAAGAAGGAGGATCCAGGAAGCTTCCACATTCCTTGTGCCATAGGAGAAACAATGATTGACAAAGGACTTTGTGACTTGGGAGCAAGCATAAAAATAATAACTCTCTCTCTCATGAAAAAGCTCCAAATCAATGAACTAACTCCTACTGATGTGATTATCAGATTGGCGGACAAAACCCAAAAACAAGCAGTAGGAATAGTTGAAAATGTGCTGGTAAAGGTTGGGAGCTACTATCTTCCCACAGATTTTGTTGTTTTGGAAATGGATGAGAATCCTATCTACCCCATCATTCTGAGAAGACCCTTTCTAGCCACAGCTAGGGCACTCATAGATGTAGAACGGGGAGAATTAGTGCTGAGAATACATGATGAGCAGCTCGCCTTCAATGTTTATAACCTCTCACAAGGAGCAGATCACAAAGACAATAAAATGATAGAAGAGCCAAACAAGGAAGCATAAACAACACAATTGGAAGCCCCATGGGTTGAGAAGCCACATAGTCAGGAAGAACCATGTTCAAAGGTGATCCAAGAGGAACCAGACCCACCAGAGTCATGCAAGATCAATAACAAGAATTCCCTAGAGAAAGAATCCATAGAAAACAAGAAAACATCATTGGAAACAAGGAAAAGAATTCCAAAGGGATGGAGAAATAAGAAAATTCCTACAGACAATTTCTCACCAGGTGATGAAGTTATTTCTACATACTTTCCATCTATACCACCTCACCTACCCACTATTCCATCTCAGCTGCCTCCTAGAGGGGAGGACTTCAAGTACCATCAACCTCCTTGACAAGAATCAAACGTCAAGCTAGTGACGCTAAAGAAGCACTTCATAGGAGGCAACCCATGTTCTACAACCATTTCTTTTTAAATTTCAAATAATAGTAGTAATAAGATAATTTCCATGAAGTTTCAATCCAACTTTGACAATTAATATAAAGTCCTTCCACATGCAACGTATAGTACATGATAAGTTTGGTGTTCAAAGCACACCAAGTGTGGTTTGAACACACTTTATGAGAAAGATTTATGTCACAAACTTGTTGTACCATAGGATCACAAACAAGTTTGGTGTACCAACATGCATGCATGGGGAGTCTAATGTTTAATTAAATTGTCTTCATGGAAAGCATTTAGTTAATAGAAACAAAAGAAAAAGAAAAAGAAAGAGAAACATTTTAATAGTTCACATTTTCCCACCAAAAAGTTTAAATAACCCATTGCATTTACTTCTTGTATATAGGAAATCAAAAGGGACATTGATGGTAATTGATAGGACAATTAATACAAGGAGATTCGGCCACTACACTAAGGGAACTTTACACTTGTCTCCATAGGGAATGTCCTTGGAGGTGTTGCCATGTAACATGGGGAATGAATGACTTTGGAGACCAAACCAAGACCCTCATACAAGAGGTGATCCATGTGACAATCCAATCTCAAAACCCCGACTGTCCACTATCAAAACAATACCATCAATCCACACCATTCAACAATTGCCAACCCTATATATAAACCCCTTCACACAACCCTTCCGTACACACCCTGTATCCCCATTCTCTTCTTTTCACTTCCTTCTCTCGGCCATACACACTTCACGTGCATCTTATATACTCACCTCTTCTTTTCTCTCTTCAAAACTCATTTCTTCAAGACTCTTTCTACTTCAACCCAACTGAACTCCATCTTCAATCCCTTAGCCTCTAATATTTAATTCTCATTCATGGCAGAATCAAACGTCAAGAGGCGAAGAGGAAAAGAACCAATGGAGCAGCCCTCCTTCGACACTGGGAAATTCAAAACAGCCTTCCATAAGCTCGAATTCGAGCGAATAAAGGAAAAGAAGATATTACCCGAATCAACCTTTCAATTCGATGAAAATGAGTGTCCACAAATTCAGGAGAAGATTGAAAAGAGGGGTTGGGGAAAGCTCACTGACCCAGAAGCAAGGGTAAATACAAACCTCATTAGAGAATTTTATGCAAATGTGGTTAGAGAAGATAAGACCACAGCCCCCACCTTCAAGAGTTATGTAAGAGGAGTAGAGGTGGATTTTAGCCCCAATGCAATCATTAGAGTTCTCCATTTGAAATCCCCACGTTTTGATGAACCTGGTTACCAAGAAAGAATAGATAAAGGTGCCGATAATGATGAATTGGAGGAGATTGTAGGTGATATATGCATTGTGGGATTTGACTGGGAAAGGTATACAGATAAGAGACCCCGGTTCATCAGGAGAGAAGACCTCATCCCGGAAGCCAAGGCCTGGTTTGAGCTTGTGCGACGATCTATCCTTCCCGCAGCAAATAATTCTGAGGTCAATATCACTCGAGCTACCATGGTACATTGCTTGATAAACGGTGGAAGCATTAACGTGCACGAAATTATAGCTAAAGGAATCCAAGAATCAGCCGAGAAAAAGGATTCAGGTGCCAGACTTTGGTACCCCAGCACCATCATTAGATTATGCAAGAAAGCCAAGGTAGTCTTTGAGGATAGCAACCCAACTTGGCTAGGTCTTGGGAGATCACTTACACTCCAACGCATAACTCATGTGACCCCAGCTCAATAGCAGAAAAGACCCCATCTAAGGAAGAGGACATCAGAAGATGCACAAGAGGAAGAGCCTCTCCAAGAAGAACCCCAACCCACGGAATATCATCAAGAAGGATATCATGACCCAACCGACATCAATTTGGGTCACATTCGAGGAGCCATTGATGATTTATCAAGGCTATACATGGAAGGACAAGAACAAAAAATGCAACTTCAATCTCAGAGAATGGATCGGCAAGAGGAAATGCTAACGAATTGGATGAATCAACAAAGGAAATGGCAGAAACAGCTAATGGAGCAGCAACAAGAGCACTATTCCCAGCTTACTCAAGCCTTCAATTGAGTGTCTGAAAGGCAAGAAAGTCAAGATAAACGCCTCCAGGAACTCAACCAACACCAGATGAATCAAATGAAAGCATTCAACGAATTTAGCGTGCTAAATGAAGGAAGGCAACTGCACCGAGAAGAATTCAGCATCAACACTCAGGCAAAGCTAAACTATGTGGTTGAGCATATGCATCACCTACACCCGGACATCCCAAATTTTGAGGCAGTTCGCAAGAACTTAACTGAACAAGAAGAAGGGAAGGTGAAACAGCAAAAGGAAGCATTAAAGAAGAAGATGGAAGATGCCGGATTTTGGAAAAAGTTGATGGGGAAGCGTAAGGGGAATGGAGACTCAATTAATCAAGGAGAATCCCAAGGGAGCAGAAGAGAATGAGCAGATCAAAAATTGAAAGGTGGTGAAGTTCCTTCTTAGTTTACCTACCTTTTTAAAGCTTTAAATAAGGAAAATCATGTATGAAATAGAACATGCTTCCATGATAGCTTAGGATTTTCAATTATGCATTTAAGTTTCATTGCTTAAGTCTATGTTATTGAGCCTAATGTCTTGAATGCTCATTGTCATCTTGCTTACTTGTATGCTTGTCTCTTTAAGTTAATCAAAAAGAAAATGTTATGGAAAGAACAAGAATGGAGTCATTTTGTGAAGTGCATTCTAAGTGTTTGTGGTAGGATGATTAGTAAGCTAAGTTGGTTCACCAAGAAAGGAAAGAAAGCAACTATCCATCCTAAGTCATAAATTTGAGACACATTCCTTGAGGCTAGCTAAATAATAAGATCCCAACAAGAAAAGAAAAAGAGTGATACAAGTGGAAATAAGAAAGGGAACACAAAAAGGAACAATGCTAGGCACCAAGGGTTGTGAAGCTGAGGCATGTGTCTGTGGTGTTTATGCACTAGGGATATACTTGGATGAATAAGCTCTTAGGGGTGCCTTATCACTTGGTAACTTGGATTAACTAATCCGGGATTATCAGCTAAAAGTCCACTATCAAGAGCAACCTTTGCTACAGAGCACTTAGTAACCAGTAACCCAAAGAGGTGCTGGACACCAAGGTCTCAAGAAAGAAAGAATAACAAACCATGTGTCTGTGGTGTGTATGTACGAGCGAAAGAGACTTGAGGGAGTAAGTCCTTAGGGGTGTCTTAACACCTAGCACCTTAAAACCAATTGGTTTGGGAGTGTTGGCTGAAAGCTTATCATAAAAAGTCGCTCTCTTACAGAACACTTAGCCAAAAGAAAAATGTAATAAGCTTAAAGAGAAGGATCAATAAGAAAGAAGCCTCAAGGGATGCAATCAAGAGAATGACTAGGGATTTGATAGAGGCTTGAAACCTAAAAGGAAAGAACCTAAGTTGCTATGCATGAAACTCCATGAACCATGAATGCTATTCCCATCTTTCTTCTTGTTCCTTTATTTCATTTTGCTTATGCTTCAGTACTTGCTTAGGGACAAGCAAGATTTAAGTTTGGTGTTGTGATGCCAGGGCATCTAGGCCAGTTTCACAGACCTTTTCTTTACTGTTTTAGGGTAGTTTCATGCATTTTCCTAGTAAACAAGGCAAGTATTGGATGAAAATACACTTACACCTTCATTCAAGCAACTATTGTGAAATTTGCATGATTTCATGAGATTTTTTGCCAGAATTACATGATATTTTAATGATGCATGATCTCATGATTTTGGCTAGAGCTTTGATGCACTTTAATTGCTTGATTTCAGGACAAATGAAACAGGGAAGAATCACATTAGCATTCACGTTAACTTAGTTAACGTGACTACTAACGTAGGATGGCAATTGGCTTGCAACGTTAATGAGAAAAGTGATCACCAATAACGTCTGCGAAGCCACTTCATAGCCTGTGTTAAGAGCCACGTTAACTAAGTTAACGTGGTACTTAACGTAGAAGGAAAGGAGGACTCCACGTTAATGAGAAACATGAACTCCAATAACGTTGAGAAACTAGGCAATGCCCCACGTTAAGAGTCACGTTAACTAAGTTAACGTGAACTCTAACGTGGACAAGGATCAACACTGCCAACGTTAGTGACACTCACTTTTGTCACTAACATTGGATCATTTTCATTGCCTACGTTAACTCTCACGTTAATATTGTTAACGTAAAAGTTAACATGGAGTGGGGTTCAAAGAACCAACGTTAGTGACACTCACTTTTGTCACTAACATTGGAAGATGGCTTCATTACTACGTTAAAAGCCACGTTAACTTAGTTAACGTGGGTTCTAACGTAAGGGATTAAGGCAATTAGAGCATTAGTGACAAAGCTGAGTGTCACTAACTCTCGAAGGTGATAGGTGCCCACGTTAAGAGCTACGTTAGCTAAGCTAACGTAAGACCTAACGTAGGAGGAAAACGGCAAGCAATGTTAATGGGAAAGGTGATTCACATTAACGTTTGCGAAAAGGAGCACAAGCCAACGTTACTGGGAAAAGTGAGTCCCATTAACATTGGCCAAGAATTGAGAAGGAACGTTAGAAGTCACGTTAAGACTTCTAACGTTGAGAATAACGTGGGAATATAAGGGTGGAACGTTAGTGGAAAAGGTAAATACCACTAACGTTCTCGCACCCAGAAATGTATTCCACGATTAATCTCACTAAATGCCCAAGCCTAATTCATATTTCTCTGCAAGCTGGGCCCACTAAAGATGAGGATTACTTTAACTCAAGGTCCAAAGCCCACATCCAAGACTTGAAGAACTCACTAGAAGATCATGAAGAGTAGTATATATAGGAGTAGTTTTGAACTAGAAGAGGACTTTTGGGCACCTTGGAGAACTACTCTCTGCATATTTACTTTTCTGTACTTCTAGCATGGATTATTCTTTTCTGCCATTTTTTATGCCTAGAGCTATGAACAACTAAACCCCTTTCATTGGGTTAGGGAGCTCTGCTGTAATTTGATGGATCAATATTAGTTTTCATTCTTCTTCTTCTATCTTTTCTCTTGATTTTACTAGAAAGCTTTCAATGTTAATTCAATTGGTTAGTTATCTTGGAAAAGAAACTCTCCATAATTGGATCTCTTCGGAACCTTGGAAGAGGAATGAAGAGATCATGCTAGAAATGCTTTCTCATGCTAGACCAATTTAGGGTTGGATGGATATGTGACTATAATCCTACCAATACTTGATTTGGGAAATGTATGTGGTATAATCAGCGACCATACTTCATCTCTTCTCATGAGCAATTGACCAAGGAATTGGCTATTGATCAAGATTTGAGAGATTGAATTACCAACATCTCCTAAACCCAATGATTCCCCCATTTCTGATTTTAGCCATTCTCTTTAATTTCTGCCATTTACTTTTATGAGCATTACCCAATTCCCCATTTAAGATTCTGCACTTTAATTTCTGCTATTTACTTTCTAGTCATTTAAATTTTTGCATCTCAATCTAAACTCTGTTTAGCTCAACTAGCATATTCTTCTAACTAAAGTTGCTTGACCAATCAATCCTTATGGGATTCGACCTCACTCTATAGTGAGTTTTACTTGACGATAATTTGGTATACTTGCCGAAGGAAAATTTGTTGAGAGACAAGTTTCCATGCATCAATCATCTGTCGGTTCTCACTTGTGCTGTAATAGGATCCATTGATCCTTTTTCACACTATCACTGCGCCCAACATTTGTGAGTTTGAAGCTCGTCACACTCACCCCTTCCCAGATCCTACCCGGAATACCACAGACAAGGTTTATACTTTCTGGATCTCAAGAGTGCTGCCAATTAATTCTAGCTTATGCCACGAAGACTCTGGTTTCACGGATTTGAACACTCTATTGTCAGGAGAGACAATCAAACTCGTGAACCAGGAACCCAAGAGATACACACTCAATCTAAGGTAGAACGGAAGTAGTTGTTAGGCATGTGTTCATAAGTTGAGAATGGTGATGAGTGTCACGGATCATCACATTCATCATGTTGAAGTGCGAATGAATATCTTAGAATAGAAACAAGCGTGATTGAATGGAAAACAGAAATAATTGCATTAATCCATCGAGACACAGTAGAGCTCCTCACCCCCAACCATGGGGTTTAGAGACTCATGCCATAGAAGATACAAATTCAGATGTAAAATGTCATGAGGTGCCAAGTGAATCTCTAAAAGTAGTTTTTATACTAAATTAGTAACTTAGGTTTACAGAAAATGGGTAAACTAAGATAGATAGTGTAGAAATCCACTTCCGGGGCCCACTTGGTGTGTGTTTGGGCTGAGCATTAAAGCTTTCACGTGCATAGTCTATTCCTGGTGTTAAACACCAGCTTTGGTGCCAGTTTGGGGGGTTTAACTCCAGCTTTTATGCCAGTTCTGACGTTTAACGCCAGAAAAGGGAAAAAGCTGGAGTTTAAACGCCATTTTGGGCTATCAAATCTCGGGCAAAGTATGGACTATTATACATTGCTGGAAAGCCCAAGATGTCTACTTTCTAACAAATTTAGAGCGCGCTAATTGGGCTTCTGTAGCTCCAGAAAATCCATTTCGCGTGTAGGAGGGTCATAATCCAACAGCATCTGCAGTCCTTTTTCAGCCTCTGAATCAGATTTTTGCTCAGGTCCCTCAATTTCAGCCAGAAAATACCTGAAATCACAGAAAAACACACAAACTCATAGTAAAGTCCAGAAATATTATTTTTGCATAAAACTAATAAAAATATACTAAAAAGTGACTAAAGCATACTAAAAACTACATGAAAATACCACCAAAAAGCGTATAAAATAGCCGCTCATCACAACACCTGATGACAAGTCATCATATACCCATTTTTCTATGCCTTTTCATACAATAAATTGATGATTTGTGCTTAAATAGTGAATGCTTTTGTGCTTAAATGGTATACTTTCTTGATCTTTTAATTTTATAAATCTTGTAGGGAATAAGAAGAAAAAGAAGCAAAGAAGCACAAAATAAGCAAAAAAGGAGAAAAAAAAAGAACTTTGGGGCACACTTTGAAGTTGGAGCACACTTTGGAGCCTTAGGCCACGCTTTTAAAAGCATGGACCATGACCAAATCAAAGAAGAAAGCAACCAGCACGCACACTGCTCTGCCCTTGCAAAGAGCAGGGCAATATCGTGATGCAAAGTGAGGTTGGAACCAAATTTTCGCTAAGTTAAGATCTAGGCGCTCACAGCATGACCATGCCTACTTCAAAGGGATATAACTTAAGCTACAGACATCTAATTGATGTGCTTTCAGTTGCGTTGGAAAGATGATATTCAGAGCTTTCCAACGATATATAGCAATCCATATTTGGCGTACAATTGAGGCATGAGTGAAAGGCATCTTTAAGGGCCAAAAATAAGCGAAAATGAACCAAAGTGCTTCCACCAAGGCTCGAAAAGGGAGACACAAGGAAACCAAGGAAGTCTGCCCTCAAGGAGAGCAGAGTGCTCTCTTGGAGAGCAATGTCATGCTCTCTTCATAAAAATTTAAGGAAAATTGGCGTGGAGTGCTTTCACGAAGGCTTGAACCGGGTACCTCCCCTTAGAAGCTCCACTGCCCTGCTCTCCACAACGGCAGGGCAATCCCCTAGTGCCTCACTATACTCAGCACGCAACATGCATCCCACACAAAGCTTCACTGTTCTGCTCTCCACAAGAGCAGAGTAGCCCCCTGGGAGTGTCACTCATGGGCCAAAATTCAACCAAAATTCTATTTAAATTCACTTTCTCACCAAATTGAATCAAGGCCAAGCAAAACCCATTTCTCCTCAAATCCAAAGCAAGCTAAGCTCATTATCATCACTTAAAGGCACAAGAACAATCTAGAATTAGGATTTTCATTTAATTTGTTTTTCATTTCAATTTCATTTTGTAAAAAGCCTATATAAAGACATCATTCTTATTTTTAAAAGAGGGAAGGCGAGCTCCACTAGGGAGCATTAGGAGTAGAGAGCTCTCTCCTTCAATTTTCATTTCTGTTTTGAATCTTGGGGTGGAGAATTGAAGGAATTCTGTTTCTTTCTCCCTTTGAGATTTCTCTTTGTTTACCTTGCTGCATAATTTTAGTAAATTACAATTTGAATCAAATTCCTCTTACTGCTTTCATCTTCATTTCTTCTTCAATCTGTCTGCTATTGAATCAAGGATGGGCTTGAGATCTAGACTTATTTTTTAAACTCTTTGATTCCCTGAGATCTTCAATTTTATTTTGCAATTGAGTTCAGTTCTTGGCTGCTCTTCTGTTTTTACTGTTTCATTGAAATTGTTGATTCTTCTTCTGGAATTTCATGCATGATCTAAGTTCTTGCTATTTTGATTCTTCAACACGTTTACATTTCTGTTTTGATATTGAATTGATCTGTTTCTAAATTTCAAAATCTGAGAGTTCTTTAATTCATTGCACTTTACATTTTTCAATTCTGTTTAAATTCCCTGCTCCCACTCCCTTTTATATTCAATGCAATTTATATTTCTTGTCATTTAAGTTTCTGTAAATTACATTGCTTGCTCTTTAAGTTTCCTGCCATTACATTCTGCAACTTTAAATTCACTGCTATTTACTTTCTGTTGGCCACATTTTATCCCATTTCACTTCAATGTCAGCTTGACTAAACTAATCACCCACTAAAGTTGCTTGATCCATCAATCCCGGTGGGATCGACCTCACTCTAAGTGAGTTATTACTACTTGATGCGACCCGGTACACTTGCCGATTAGATCTATGTGTTTGGAAATTTCTTTCTCCACAAAAACACCATCAAGTTTTTGGCGCCGTTGCCGGGGATTGATTTAGATCAACAATGATTAAGTGGGTGAGAAGTCTAGATCAAGCATTTTTTTTCTTTTTTGTTCTCTGTTCTAAGTTGAAACAAGGTGTTTGTGTTTTTGCCTCACTAAGCAAAACTCATTTCTGATATGAGTAATTTCAATTTTCATTGGTGTTGTGTTTTACAAAATTCAAATGGAGTTCAACTCATCTTAGATTCTAAGCACTCCAATCCATGGAGATGCACTTCAAGGTCACAAGATGAATAAGATAATCATATGGGATATTTCTCACCACCACAAAATAATTCAAGTCATTATTCTAATGGTGGATGGGAGTATCACCAAGGAATGAAAGAGCATGAATACCTCCTAGAGCCACAAAGTGACTCCCACTGTGATTATAGTTACACAAACCGTGGTTGGGAAAGGAATCTCAAGGATTCATGCTCCATTCATGAAGAAACATCCTCCCTCGAGTATACTCTCAATAAAGTCATGAAAAATTATCCACCCTCACTTCCCAATTTCTCATTTGAAAGTTCTTCATCACTTGATTATGTCTCAACACAAAGTTTCCTCCAAAATCCATACAAGTCATCCTACCAACCACAAAATTCATCCCACAACTCACAAAACTCATTCCACACCCCTCAACACAACTTCACCACAACAAGCCAATGCCAAGGCATTGAAATACACAGACAACTCGTGAAAAGACACACATAATCCCAATCTTGGAAAGAAATCCTCTTCAAGAAGATGAATAAGCCCTCAGAGCAAACAAGGAGGGACTTAGAACCATCAAACAGAGAGGATGAAAACCAATTTGTGGGTGAGGAAGTGGAAAAGCAAGATGAGGAAGCCTTTGTGTCAAGTGAAATTTCAAAGAAAAATGAGGTGGTGGAGGTATTTGAACCTGAACTTACATATTCACAGAAGCCACTTGAGATGATAAAGGAACATGAAAGCTCACAACCCCCACAAACCTCCCTGAACCAAAGATGCTCAACACTGATTGAAAGTTATGAAGAGGAGATGAAGAAATCATGGGAAGAACAACAAACCTCTTCTATGAAAGTGCTATTAAAACAAATGTTGAGTGTAAAAGAGGAAGTGGAAGAACAAGAAAGTGAGGAGGACAATCAAGGACGTCCAAACTCAAGTAAAGCAGAGAAGTGCAAACAGGAACAACTCATGGAACCAACAATGCAAGAGGGTTTTGATGAAGAAATTACTCCAAAAATCACACAGCAACCATGTCTTAACATCCAAAAAGTGAAGGCAATTAACAAAAGCACCAAGAAGAGGATTGTGACCAAGATACCAAGGACAACATTCAAGAGAAGGTCAACTGTAAACAATCCTTCCCCTGGACCACTAGTAAGCAAGCTCAATCAAGCCATGTATAAAAGGAGGCTTGCTGAAAGGAAACCAAGAAAGGGGACAATAGCTGAAACTTCCTCCCCCTTGAGGTCATTCCTCTTAACAAATTGGAAGAAGAGGAAGAAAGTGAAGAACAGGTAGACAGTAGGTACATTTCTTCTCCATGCTTTGTTTAAATTTCAATAAATTGGCATATGATTACATTCTAAGTTTGGTGTTGCGTTGCAACTATTTTCAATATTTTTGGATGATTGCATCAAATCAAAAATGAAAGTGACACACCAAGATTCTAAGTTTGGTGTGCCACTTATTTTCTATGCAATTCATTCAAGCAACACTACTTGTCTACATAATCATAATGCCTCTGCAATTTTTTTTTTCTTTTAATTTGACACTTTTTCATTCTACTTTCTTTAGTCATTTTTCTATTTTTAAATGCTTTCATTTTAGTTTGCTTATTTACCGTGTTTGTTAATACATTACCAAGAGAGCTTTATTCATGACAAATCTTGGCTTGGTGATTGTATTCAATAAATAATAGTTTCTCTTTTTTAGTTTTAGTTCAAATCTTGGACGACCCAGTACACTTGCTGGTTAGTTGAACGGAGTTGTGTCCACACATAGGTGCCATAATAATGATTCCATACAACAACAAAGAATACTACATTGATGTGATCACAATTTCGTCCACCAAGTTTTTGGCGCCGTTGCCGGGGATTGTTCGAGTATGGACAACTGACGGTTCATTTTGTTGCTCAGATTAGGTAATTTTCTTTTCAAAAAAACTTTTTCAAAATTTTTCATTTCTTTTTCGTTTTTCCAAAAATATTTTCAAAAAAATCAATAAAAATCCAAAAAAATCATAAAATCATAAAAATCAAAAATATTTTGTGTTTCTTGTTGAGTCTTGAGTCAATTTTTAAGTTTGGTGTCAATTCCATGCTTTAAAATTTTTTTCTTGCATTTTTCGAAAACTCCATGCATTCATAGTGTTCTTCATGATCTTCAAGTTGTTCTTGGTAAGTCCTCTTGTTTGATCTTGATGTTTTCTTGTTTTGTGTTGATTGTTGTTTTTCATGTGCATTATTCGTTTGTTAGAGTCCATGCATTAAAGATTTCTAAGTTTGGTGTCTTGCCTGTTTTCTTTGCATCAAAAATTTTTCACAAATATGTTTTTGATGTTCATCATGATCTTCAAAGTGTTCTTGGTGTTCATCTTGACATTCATAGTGTTCTTGCATGCATCATGTGTTTTGATCCAAAATTTTCATGTTTTGGGTCATGTTTGTGTTTTTCTCTCTCACAATTAAAATATTCAAAAATCAAAAATATATCTTTTCCTTTTTTTTCTCTCCAAATTTTCGAAATTTTGGGTTGACTTGGTCAAAAATTTTTAAAAATTAGTTGTTTCTTACAAGTCAAGTCAAATTTTCAATTTTAAAAATCTTATCTTTTTAAAATCTTTTTCAAAAATAATATCTTTTTCATTTTTTATTTTTTTCGAAAATTTCAAAAATTCTTTTTCAAATTATTTTCAAAATCTTTTTCTTAACTTTATATCATATTTTTGAAAATTAGCTAACAATTAATGTGATTGATTCAAAAATTTGAAGTTTGTTACTTTCTTGTTAAGAAAGGTTCAATCTTTAAGTTCTAGAATCTTATCTTGTAGTTTCTTGCTAGTGAAGTAAGTAATTTCAAATTTTTGAATTAAATCTTTTTATCTTTTATCTTATCTTTTTCAAAAATTTTATCTTTTTCAAAATTTGATTTCAAAATATCTTATCTAACTTCTTATCTTCTTATCTTTTTCAAATTTGATTTTAATATCTTTTTCAATCAACTAACTAACTTTTTATCTGTTTCCTATCTTTTTTAAAACCAACTAACTACCTATCCCTCTCTAATTTTCAAAAATACTTCTCTCTTTTTCAAAAATTCTTTTTAATTATTTTAAATTTTAATTTTAATTATATCTTATCTCTGATTTTCGAAAATCACCAACCACTTTTTCAAAATTATTTTCGAAATTCTCCCTCTCTTTTCTTATTCTATTCAATTATTTATTTACTAACACTTCTCTTCACCTCTCTCCATCTAAATATCCGAACCCATTCTTCTTTACTCTTCTGCCCTTTCCTCTTCTACTAACATAAAGGATCTCTACACTGTGACATAGAGGATTCCTCTTTCTTTTCTTGTTTTCTTCTCTTTCATATGAGCAGGAACAAGGAAAAAGGCACTCTTGTTGAAATTGATCCTGAACCTGAAAGGAGTCTGAAAAGGAAACTAAGAGAAACTAAATTATAACAATCCAGAAATAACCTTTTAGAAATATTAGAACAAGAGAAGGAGATGGCAGCCAAAAATAATAATAATGCAAGGAGAATGCTTGGTGACTTCACAAAGCCAACGTCCAAATTTGATGGAAGAAGCATCTCCATTCCTGCCATTGGAGCCAATAATTTTGAGCTGAAACCTCAGCTAGTTGCCTTAATGCAACAAAACTGCAAGTTTTATGGACTTCCATCTGAAGATCCTTATCAGTTTTTAACTGAGTTCTTGCAGATCTGTGAGACTGTAAAGACGAATGGAGTTGATCCTGAAGTCTACAGGCTCATGCTTTTCCCTTTTGCTGTAAGAGACAGAGCTAGAATATGGTTGGATTCACAACCCAAGGATAGCCTGGACTCTTGTGATAAGCTGGTCACTGCCTTCTTGGATAAATTCTTTCCTCCTCAAAAGCTGAGCAAGCTGAGAGTGGATGTTCAGACCTTCAAGCAAAAAAATGGTGAATCCCTCTATGAAGCTTGGGAAAGATACAAGCAGCTGACCAAAAGGTGTCCATCTGACATGTTTTCAGAATGGACCACATTAGATATATTCTATTATGGTCTATCTGAATTTTCGAAAATGTCATTGGACCATTCTGCAGGTGGATCTATTCACCTAAAGAAAACGCCTGAAGAGGCTCAAGAACTCATTGACATGGTTGCAAATAACCAATTCATGTACACTTCTGAGAGGAATTCCATGAATAATAGGATGCCTCAGAGGAAGGGAGTTCTTGAAATTGATGCTCTAAATGCCATATTGGCTCAGAACAAAGTGTTGACTCAACAGGTCAACATGATTTCTCAAAATCTGAATGCATGGCAACATGCATCCAACAGTACTAAAGAGGCAGCTTCTGAAGAAGCTTATGATCCTGAGAACCCTGCCATGGCAGAGGTTAATTACATGGGTGAACCATATGGAAACACCTATAACCCATCATGGAGAAATCACCCAAATTTCTCCTGGAAGGATCAACAAAAGCCTCAACAAGACTTTAACAATGGTGGACGCAATAGGCTGAGCAATAGCAAGCCTTTTCCATCATCTTCTCAGCAATAGACAGAGAATGCTGAACAAAGCACTTCTAATTTAGCCAATCTAGTCTCTGATCTGTCAAAAGCCACTTTCAGTTTCATGAGTGAAACAAGATCCTCCATCAGAATTCTGGAGGCACAAGTGGGCCAGCTGAGTAAGAAAGTCATTGAAACTCCTCCCAGTATTCTCCCAAGCAATACAGAAGAGAATCCAAAAGGAGAGTGCAAGGCCATTGATGTGATCAACATGGCCGAATGCACAAGGGAGGAGAAGGACGAAAATCCTAGTGAGGAAGACCTCCTGGGACGTCCCTCAAGCAAGAAGGAATTTCCTATTAAGGATCCAAAGGAATCTGAGGCCCATATAGAGACCATAGAGATTCCATTAAATCTCCTTCTGCCATTCATGAGCTCTGAAGACTATTCTTCCTCTGAAGAGGATGAAGATGT
>NC_029774.3:88672198-88672737 GCF_000817695.3 Arachis duranensis | reverse complement strand
AATAGTAGAGGACGTGTTAGTAAAGGTTGAAGGCCTTTACATCCTTGCTGATTTCATAATCTTAGACACTAGGAAGGAAGAGGATGAATGCATCATCATTGGAAGACCTTTCCTAGCTACAGCAGGAGCTATGATAGATGTCAACAGAGGTGAATTAGTCCTTCAATTGAATGGGGACTACCTTGTGTTTAAGGCACATGGCCATCCATCTGTGACAAAAGAGAGTAAGCATGAAGAGCTTCTCTCAGTTCAGAGTCAAGAAGAGCCCCCACAGTCAAACTCTAAGTTTGGTATTGAGAGGCCACAACCAAACTCTAAGTTTGGTGTTAAGACCCCATATCCAAAAGTTTGGTGTTGGGACTATACAACATTGACCTGATCACCTTTGTGGCTCCATGAGAGCCACTGTCAAGCTATTGACATTAAAGAAGCGCTTGTTGGGAGGCAACCCAATTTTATTTATCTAATTTTTATTTTATTGTTTTTTATTGTTATTTTGTGTTTTATTAGGTACATGATCATGAGGAGTCACGAAAAAA
>NC_029774.3:88670333-88672080 GCF_000817695.3 Arachis duranensis | reverse complement strand
ACCAGAACAGAGCATGAATCTGGCGCTGAACGCCAAAAACAAGCAACATTCTGGCGCTGAACGCCAGGAATGTGCCTAGAGGAAAAGCTGGCACTGAACGCCAGTAACAAGCATGAAACTGGCGTTCAACGCCAGAAACATGTTACATGTGGGCGTTGAACGCCCAGAACGTGCACCACTCGGCGTTTAAATGCCAGAATGGTGTGCAAAGGCATTTTACATGCCTATTTGGTGCAGGGATGGAATTCCTTGACACCTCTGGATCTGTGGACCACACAGGATCACCTCAAGATCTGTGGACCCCACAGGATCACCACCTAACATATTCCCACCTTACCTCCTAATCCTATTTTACTCTTCCCCATGTCACACTTCCCAAACACCCTTCAACAATCACCTCAATCTCTATTCCCAATCACCTATTCACCACTCACATCCATCCACTCTTCCCCATAAACCCCACCTACCTTCAAAATTCAAAAACATTTCCCCCCCCAATCCCACCCTAAATGGCCAAACCTACCCTCTCCCCTTTCCCTATATATACCCCTCCATTCTACTTCATTTTCACACAACACAACCCCCTCTTCCATACCTTGGCCGAACCTACACTTCCCCTTCTCCTCCATATTCTCTTCTTCTTCTTCTTCTCTTCCTTCTTCTCTTGCTCGAGGATGAGCAATATTTTAAGTTTGGTGTGGTCAAAGCACAATCTTTTTCGTTTTCCACTACCATCAATGGCACCTAAGGCCGAAGAATCCTCTAGAAGAGGGAAAGGGAAGACAAAAGCTTCCACCTCCGAGTCATGGGAGATGGAAAGATTCATCTCCAAAAGCCATCAAGACCACTTCTATGATGTTGTGGCAAAGAAGAAGGTGATCCTTGAGGTCCCTTTCAAGCTCAAGAAAAATGAGTATCTGGAGATCCGACATGAAATCCGAAGAAGAGGTTGGGAAGTCCTAACCAACCCCATGCAACAAGTCAGAATCTTAATGGTTCAATAGTTCTATGCCAATGCATGGATCACTAGGAACCATGATCAAAGTATGAACCCGAATCCAAAGAACTATCTCACAATGGTTCGGGGGAAATACTTAGATTTTAGTCCGGAAAATGTGAGGTTGGCATTCCACTTGCCCATGATGCAAGGAGATGAACGCCCCTACACTAGAAGGGTCAACTTTAATCAAAGGATGGACCAAGTCCTAATGGACATATGTATGGAAGGAGCTCAATGGAAAAGAGACTCCAAAGGCAAGCCAGTTCAACTAAGAAGACTGGACCTCAAGCCTGTAGCTAGAGGATGGTTGGAGTTCATTCAATGCTCCATCATTCCCACTAGCAACCGATCAGAAGTTACTGTAGATCGGGCCATCATGATTCATAGCATCATGATTGGAGAGAAAGTAGAAGTTCATGAGGTCATCTCCAATGAAATCTACAAAATAGCCGACAAGCCCTCCACCATGGCAAGGCTAGCTTTTCCTCACCTTATTTGCCATCTATGTTACTCAGCTGGAGTTATCATAGAAGGAGACATCCCCATTGAAGAGTATAAGCCCATCACCAAGAAGAGGATGGAGCAAGCAAGAGAGACCTCCCACGGTTCTCAAGAGATGCATGAGGAATCTCATCATCAAGAAATCCCTGAGATGCCTCAAGGGATGCACTTTCCTCCCAATAACTATTGGGAACAACTCAACACCTCCTTAGAAGATTTGAGCCACAATGTTGAACAATTAAGGGT
>NC_029774.3:88650864-88670094 GCF_000817695.3 Arachis duranensis | reverse complement strand
TTTTGTGTCTCTACTTCATGATCATTAGTATGTAGTAACTATGTCTTAAAGTTATGAATAAATTCCATTAATCCTTCACCTCTCTTAATTGAAAAATGTTTTAATTCAAAAGAACAAGAAGTACATGAATTTTGAATTTATCCTTGAATTTAGTTTAATTATATTGATGTGGTGACAATACTTTTTGTTTTCTGAATGAATACTTAAACAGTGCATATTGTTGATCTTGTTGTTTATGAATGTTAAAACTGTTGGCTCTTGAAAGAATGATGAACAAAGAGAAATGTTATTGATGATCTGAAAAATCATGAAATTGATTCTTGAAGCAAGAAAAAGCAGTGAAAAGTAAAAAGCTTGTGAAAAAAAAGAAAGAAAATGGCAAAAAAATAATAGAAAAAGAAAAAGCAAGCAGAAAAAGCCATTAGCCCTTAAAACCAAAAGGCAAGGGTAAAAAGGATCCAAGGCTTTGAGCATCAATGGATAGGAAGGCCCAAGGAAATAAAATCTAGGCCTAAGCAGCTAAATCAAGCTGTCCCTAACCATGTGCTTGTGTCATGAAGGTCCAAGTGAAAAGCTTGAGACTGAGTGGTTAAAGTCGTGATCCAAAGCAAAAAGAGTGTGCCTAAGAGCTCTGGACACCTCTAACTGGGGACTCTAGCAAAGCTGAGTCACAATCTAAAAAGGTTCACCCAGTCATGTGTCTGTGGCATTTATGTATCCTGTGGTAATACTGGAAAACAAAGTGCTTAGGGCCACAACCAGGACTCATAAGTAGCTGTGTTCAAGAATCAACATACTTAACTAGGAGAATTAATAACACTATCTGAAATTCTAAGTTCCTAGAGAAGCCAATCATTCTAAACTTCAAAGGAAAAAGTGAGATGCCAAAACTGTTCAGAAATAAAAAGCTACAAGTCCCGCTCATCTAATTATAATTAATATTCATTGATATTCTGGAATTTATAGTATATTCTCTTCTTTTTATCCTAATTGATTTTCAGTTGCTTGGGGACAAGCAACAATTTAAGTTTGGTGTTGTGATGAGCGGATAATTTATACGCTTTTTTGGCATTATTTTTAGGTAGTTTTTAGTAAGTTCAAGCTACTTTTAGGGATGTTTTCATTAGTTTTTATGTTAAATTCACATTTCTGGACTTTACTATGTGTTTGTGTGTTTTTCTGTGATTTCAGGTAATTTTTGGCTGAAATTGAGGGACTTGAGCAAAACTCTGAAAAAAGGCTGACAAAAGGACTGCTGATGCTGTTGGAATCTGACCTCCCTGCACTCGAAATGGATTTTCTGGAGCTACAGAACTCCAAATGGCACGCTCTCAACGGCGTTGGAAAGTAGACATCCAGAGCTTTTCAGCAATATATAATAATCTATACTTTATTCGAAAATGGTTTAAGCGGCTTGCTGGATGCTTTCTTAGTAGTTATATATGATAAATAGGAACGTTTCTTTCTATTTAGGATTTCCTTGGCCGGCACCTTCGCACCCAATTTGACAGAACATAAGGAAGAAAGGAAAAAACATCACCAAAAGTTATACTAATTATAACCTTGGTATCAAGGTAGGAACAAAGAGGAAGCCAGTCATTGACAAAAATAATGTATGGGTTGATACAAATCCTTTATATGTTTTTGACTTAAGGGGACTCAATGTCTTAGGTAGTCTCCTAATTCAATCTCTTTTACCTCATATCCAGCAACTCCTGCTTTATCAATTGAAAGGTGAGCCTTAGACTTATTTTACTTTTTTTTTCGATAAGGAAATTTCACGCATTGACGACGTAACTTGGCGTTGAACGCCAAGTACATGCTGCTGTCTGGAGTTAAACGCCAGAAACACGTCATGATCCGGAGTTGAACGCCCAAAACTAACTTGGCGTTCAACTCCAAGAAAAGCCTCAGCTCGTGGATAGATCAAGCTCAGCCCAAACATACACCAAGTGGGCCCCGGAAGTGGATTTATGCATCAATTACTTACTCATGTAAACCCTAGTAGCTAGTTTAGTATAAATAAGAGTTTTTACTAGTGTATTAGTCTTTTTGACCACGTTTCATCTTTGGTCTCAGTTTTGTTTTATTCTTCATCTTAGGAGGCCATTGAGCACGTTTAAGGGGGCTGGCCATTCGGCCATGCCTGAACCTTTCACTTATGTATTTTCAACGGTGGAGTTTCTACACACCATAGATTAAGGGTGTGGAGCTCTGCTGTACCTCAAGTTTCAATACAATTACTATTACTTTTTTTTCAATTCTCTTTTATTCTTATTCCAAGATATATGTTGCACTTCAACTTGATGAATGTGATGATCCGTGACACTCATCATCATTCTCACCTATGAACGCGCGTGATTGACAACCACTTCCGTTCTACTCTAGGCTGGGCGCATATCTCTTAGATTCCCCAACAAAATCTTCGTGGTATAAGCTAGATAGATGGCGGCATTCATGGGGATCCAGAAAGTATAACCTTGTCTGTGGTATTCCGAGTAGGATCCAGGGAATCCGGAAAGTCTAACCTTGTATGTGGTATTCCGAGTAGGATTCCGGTATTGAATGACTGTGACGAGCTTCAAACTCCTGAAGGCTGGGCGTGATGACAAACGCAAAAGAATCAATGGATTCTACTCCAACCTGATTGAGAACCGACAGATGATTAGCCGTGCTGTGACAGAGCATTTGGACCATTTTCACTGAGAGGATGGGATGTAGCTATCAACAAGTGTGATGCCTCCAGACGATTAGCTGTGCAGTGACAGCGCATAGGACCATTTTCCCGAGAGGATTAAAAGTAGCCATTGATGATGGTGATGCCCTACATACAGCTTGCCATGGGAAGGAGTAAGAAGAATTGGATGAATGTAATGTGAAAGTAGAAATTCAAGAGGAGCACAGCATCTCCACACGCCTATCTGAAATTCCCACTATTGATCTACATAAGTATTTCTATCCCTTTTTATTTTCTGTTTATTTCTAATTTTTGAAACCCATAACCATTTAATCTGCTTAACTGAGATTTACAAGGTGACCATAGCTTGCTTCATACCAACAATCTCTGTGGGATCGACCCTTACTCACGTAAGGTATTACTTGGACGACCCAGTACACTTGCTGGTTAGTTGAACGGAGTTGTGTCCACACATAGGTGCCATAATAATGATTCCATACAACAACAAAGAATACTACATTGATGTGATCACAATTTCGTCCACCACCCATCGACCCGTGCGCGTGCATGACGCGCACGCATCGCGTGCAACTTTGGACCTAGCCCGAAACAAACAGAGAGTTGTGCGTGTGCAAGGCTGGACTCGTGCGACTGGCACAATCCAGTGCCCGCGTCCGCACACTGGACGCTTATGCATCCTTTCTTTTTGCGCAAAGCACACGCCCGCGTGCTGTACGCATGCGCGTTGTTAGTGTCGCCTTAATTCCCTAGTGCGCCACCCAGATTTCAAACCCCCCATATCCTAATTCTCTTTCTTCTTTCCTAATTCTTTCTTCTTTCTTCCTCCTTCTTTCACCTTTCTTACTTCTTACTTTCCACTTCTTTCTTCATCCTACTTCCTTCTTCTCCATGAAGGTTTCTTTTCTCCCTCTCCTCTACTCTTTCATTCTTCTTTCCTTTATTGCATTTATTTCTTATTTTCTTTTATCCCTAATTTTCTTTTAGCTTAGTTTTGATGATTTCTTTTTCATTATTTTCTTTTGCATTTTTTTATGTTGGTGTTTGAACTTTATTTGGGTATTCTTTTATTATCTTTGAGTTTGTGGATATTTTGAGAAGTAATTTGACAATTGACATTTTATTATGGGTCTCACATACATTTGGATTACTTATTTTTATTCCTATTTTCACTTGAACACCAAGTGTTTGTGACAAAGCCAACATGACATTTTGAACACTTTTCTATTATATTCTTCCTATTTTAATGCCTCTTGTTCACAACTCTTGCCATCTACTTATATTGAGTTTCTCATTCACAATTGTCATCATACCAATGCTTATTATTTTCTTCCATGTGATACTTAGTATTGAACTTGATGCTTGAGCTATGCTTCTCATGTCTTTTACTTGCATGCCATAATCCCTCTTGCATCTAGTTGTATGATATGCCTTTATGATCTTTATTGATGTCTTCTGTGCATGTTGTAGCTACCATGCCCTCAAGACATTATTTATTTGCTTGGGCATTTATTTTCACTTGGAATTTCTTCCTTTCGGTCTCTGCTATCTATTTTTAACTTTCTTCCTCTTTCTTTCTTCCTTAGGATGGGTACCCAGAGAGGAAAGGAGAAGGCTACTGACAAAACACCGGCAAGGCAAGGCACTGAAAGACCCTTGGCTAAGGCACAACCTTCTACAAGCATCAAGCCACCCACAAAGTGGATAAAGAGAATCATCAAGGTTGATGAAGCAGAGAGAGCTTTTCCTACTTGGGACTCTGCACGGTTCACTAACCATTACTGTGAGCAGATGTTCCCCATCCTGGCTGACAGGAACTACAATAATGAGCGTCTACTCATTCTTCCAACACACCTTGCTGATCTTGTAGAACCCCACATAAAAAGAAGACAGTGGGGATTCTTGAGGAGGCAGCTGCGGGTGGCCAATCTATCATGGGTAGTTGAATTCTACTCCAATTTTCACTTGCCAATCCTGCAGTCTGTCTATGTTCGTCAAAAGAAAGTCCCTGTCTCCGAGGGGGCCATTCAGCGAGTATTGGATCTTCCACCTGGCCCAAAGGGGTTGGATGCCTATCAAGAGGCCTCTCTCAAGAGCCAGACATACCAGTTTGACTGGGATAGCATCCTTGGAGTTATAGCACAACCAAGCAGTACTTAGATCTATGGGCAACATTGGACTCGACCTAAGTGCATTGCAGCTCCAGCACTTACCTTGGAGGCTCGTGTGTGGGCACAGATTATATCCCACTATGTCTTTCCAAGCACTCATGAGTCCATCTTCACTGCAGACATGGCTGTTCTCATCTGGTGCATTCTCACTGAGCAGCCTCTCAACTTACCAAGACACATCCGGCAAGACATGGGGCACGTACAGATTACGGGTAACCTACCCTTTTCCGCATTAGTTTCGGATATTGTCTCTACAGCTGGAGTTTCCTATAGGGTAGGGGATACCAAAGCCATGATCCCAATGGCTGATCAGTATGTCCCGAATGAGAAGTATATCAGACCCTTAGTATCCCCTACTAGCTGACCCCCCGGCCCATCTGTAGACGCTCCTCCTACATCCGCCCCACCATCACCCACACCTCCTCCACCATCCACTACTAAGCTGTTCCTTCAGATCCTTCAGAGGTTAGACCGGTAAGACCAGTACATGGAGCGACTGGAGTGCCGCAACAAGCACCGATACACCTATCTGAAGGAGCTCATTGCTAGTACTCACCCACCTCTAGGAGAGAAGGATACACCGAACTCCACTTCACCTACTAGCACCGGAAGCCATGACAGGCCCGTCAGTAGAGGTGTTGCTACTACCCCTACCTTGCTCCTTAGTGATGGCACGGAGGACCGTGCCAAGCCTTAAGTGTGGGGTGGTCAGTATTGACTTCCGGAGGTAATCTCTCTCTCTCTTAACACCAAAATGTTATTTTTCTTTTGTTAGATAAGATAGACTGCATGATAATAACTGCTTGCATGTATGTTCTGCTTGGTTGAATGAATGAGTCTCTTTTCAAGACCCTATTTTAGAGCATTTCACAAATTCAAATTGAAAATTTGTGTTAAACTTGTTTGGAGATTGTAATTTGGAACATGGTTGATAGCTAAGAACACACAACCTGTGAGATTTTGAGCTTAATTATATGGTTAGATTATTTAACCATGATTTTTACCCTTGTGTGTTTTCTCTCCTCTATAACTGCAATCTATGGTTTGTTCCATTCTATATGTCCATTGTTTAGTGTATATTCATGCATACATATGACTGAGGCTATCATTTGTTATTAGCTCACTTATCCCAAGTAGCCTACCATTTCATATATCCTTGTTTGCCACTTTGAGCCTTTCTAACCCCCATTTGTTATTTATTTCACCACATCACTAGCTTAAGCAGAAAAATAATTAATTATCCCAATTGAATATTTGGTTAGCTTAAGATATGGATTGTGTATCAATTAAGTATGGGGAAATGTGGGAATTTGTGTTAGTAAGAATGTATTTTGTTTTTATTGAAAAAATGTGAGAATTTGGGTGCTACTCATGTGAAATCATAAAAACCATAGGCATTGACCCATTATGCTTTTATTAAAAAAATAATATTTTATAAATAAATAAATAATTAAAAAAATAAATTACCCCAATGTTAAGTGTAATAGAAAGATCAATGCATATGTGATGAAATTAAAGAAAAATTGATACATGATGAGTATGTGGAATATACAAAAGTGAGATTACGGGAAGCTAGGCATGAACTTAGAATTATATAGAGTGTATGTGTGTGTTAGGTGAGAACTTATATTAGACAAAGATTCAATTTATAGCTCACTTGGCCATACATATATCCTCACCCTTAAATTGTGTATTTATAATTTCCCTTTATACCATTCGATGCCGTGATCCATGTCTTAAGTGTTTTCAAGCTTCATTGAGTAGGAATGGCTTAGAGGATGAAAAGGAAGCTTGCAAAAATGGAAGGAACACAAGAAACTAGGGATCTGACCAGCGAGAAGCAATGCGGACGCGTACATGATGTGGACGCGTGACACGCACAGAGGACCATCGACGCACATGCGTATCTGACGCGTACGCGTGACATGCGCCACATGCAGAATTTGTAAAAAATGCTGGGGGCGATTTGGGCTGAGTTTGGACCCAGTTTTCGGCCCAGAAACACAGACACATACACACATTCTCATTCATTAGTTTTTAGTTTTAGTTTTGGGAATCTGAGAGAGAAATTATCACTTCCTCTAAGGTTTTTCACATTCATAGATTTCTATTTTTACGCTTTTGAGTTGGATATTGAGAAGAGTTACTACCTCCGTTGAAGTTTTTATCATTCTAGTTTGTTTCCTATTCCTTTACACTTTTATTTCCTATTTACTTTGTTTAGAGTTATATGGATACCTTCGATTTTGGAATTAATTAATGCAAGGATAGTTTTCTATTTAATTTCATTATTTGTTGATTATTTTCAATTGAGTTAATTGACGTGTCTTCTTTCTACTCCCTTTACATGCATGCAAAACTGGCATCCATGTCAATGGAGTAGGTTCTCAACTTGACTTTGGAGTTGATTAATATAAGAGACCCTTGAATTGGAATACTCAGGAGTTAATTTGAAATTGAAAGTTGTTGGCTGGCTCTCTACACTACAAAAAAAGAGACATAAAATGGCATTAATATTATGGCGGTAATATCAGGGTGTTATGGCATTTTTTCTTGTTGCCATAATTGAATTGCATTTAATGGTGGTTTATGTTGATTATGGCGGTTTTAAAATGCCATTATCACTGCTATATTAAAAAGCCTAACCCTAATCCAATTCTCATTTTCCGTTGAAACGCAAAGCTTGAATTGCTGCGACAATGATCTTCTCTGTGACGATCTTCTCTGACCGATCTCCTCCGGTGACAATCTCCTCTGACCGATCTCCTCCGACGATGACCTCCTCCCACAACGACCTCATTCGGCGATGTCTTCCTCAGCAGCGATCTTCCCTGGTGACCTCTCCTCCAACTACAATCTCCTCCTGCGACGGTCTCCTCCGGCGATATCTCCTACTAAGATGATCTCCTCCGGTGGTATTCTCCTACGTCGGCAATCTCGTCCATCAAGCTACTGTGCTGTGAGATTCTCCTTCCACAAGCTCCCGAGGTAGGTTCTTCTTCCTCTTTTCCTTTGTTCCTTTGAAAATAGTTTACTCTAATTCCTTCGATCTCTTAATTATTGATCCAATATTTCAGAATACACGATAGATTTTACGAAATGGCAACTACAACCACTAAAACTACAGGAGCTAGGGTTTCTGAGGAAGGGATCGATCGGTGGAACATTTCACAATGATGATGATGAAGTGCTCGATGCTGCGGAGAATGGAGTTGTGGTAATTTTGTTAGTGGCTAATGCATGAAAACTTGTCTCTCAACAAATTTCCCTTCGGCAAGTATACCGAATTATCGTCAAGTAAAAACTCACAATAGAGTGAGGTCGAATCCCATAGGGATTGATTGGTCAAGAAACTTTAGTTGGAAGAGTATGCTAGTTGAGCTAAACAGAATGTAGTTTGAGAATTACAGAAAATTAAATGGCAGGAAAGTAAATAGCAGAAAATAAAGTGCAGAATCTTAGATGGAGATTTGGAAAAATGAGCATGAAAATAAATGGCAGAAAGTAAAGAGAATGGATAAGATCAGAAATGGGGAATTCATTGGGCTCAGGAGATGTTGTATTCTCTGGATCAAGTTCATTTTCATATCTTCCTCAATCAATGCATATGTTGATCTCCTTGCAATCTTAGGTGATTAGATTCCAATTCATTGGTAATCTAATCTCTCTAAGCTTGAACAATTGCCCAATTCCTTGATTTAATTGCTCATGGGAAGAGATGAAGTATGGTCACTGATTATACCACATGTATTTCCAAATCAAAGTGTTGGGAGGATTACATGTCACTATATCCGCCCAGACCACAATTTGGTCCAACATGAGAAAGCATTTCTAGCATGATCTCCTCATCCTTTTTCCAAGGCTCAGAGGAGATCCAATTATGGAGAGTTTCTTTTCCAAGATAACTAACCAATTGAATTAAGATCGAAAGCTTTCTAGTAAATCAAAAGAGAAGAAAGAAGAAGAGAATGAAAACTATAATTGATCCATTAAATTACAACAGAGCTCCCTAACCCAATGAAAAGGGTTTAATTGTTTATAGCTCTATAAATGAAAAATGGAAGAAAAGAATACATCCCTAGCTAGAAGTGCAGAAAAATAAATATACAGAGGGTAGTTCTCCAAAGTGCCTAGCCTCTCTACAGTTCAAAACTACTCCTATATATACTACTTCTCTTGATCTTCTAGTGAGTTCTTCAAGTCTTGGATGTGGGCCTTAGATCTTGAGTTAAAGCAGTTATAATCTTTAGTGGGCTCAGCTTGCAGAGAAGTATGAATTAGGCATGAGCGTTAGTGAAGTTAACGCTAAGTGACATTGTGGATTCAAGAACGTTAGTGGCAATCACATTTTTCACTAACGTTCCAACCCCATAAAGCCCACGTTAACTCCAACGTTAGTGGCACCAACGTGACCACTAACGTACCTTTGTAAAACTTCGCGAGCGTTACCGGGACTCACATTTCTCAATAACGTTGCCTTATAAACCTTCGCAAGCGTTATTGGGACTCACCTTTCCCAATAATGTTGCCTTGTGCCTTTTGTCCCTACGTTAGAGTTCACGTTAATGTAACTAACGTGGCTCTTAACATGGTTATGCCTGACCTTCGAGAGCGTTAGTGACACTTACCTTTGTCACTAACGCTCTAAGTGCCCCTACTCTCCACGTTAGAGCTCACGTTAACTAAGTTAACGTGGTAGTGAATGCCATCTCCAACGTTAGTGACAAAGGTGAGTGTCACTAACGTTGGCTCATCAATCTTAGCTCCACGTTAGCTCTCACGTTAGTGGTCTTAACGTGACCACTAACGTAGGTGATGAACGGATATTTTATACGCTTTTTGGGTGTAATTTCATATAGATTTTAACATATTTTTATTAGTTTTTAATAGAATTTTATTAGTTTTTAAGCAAAAATTATATTTCTGGACTTTACTATGAGTTTGTGTGTTTTTCTATGATTTCAGGTATTTTCTGGCTGAAATTGAGGGAGCTGAGCAAAAATCTGAGTTAGGCTGAAAAAGGAATGCTGATGCTGTTGGATCCTGACCTCCCTGCACTCGGAATGGATTTTTTGGAGCTACAGAAGTCCAATTGACTCGCTCTCAAATGGGTTGGAAATTAGACATCTAGGGCTTTCCAGAAATATATAATATTCCATACTTTGCGCGAAGATAGACGACATAAACTGGCGTTCAACGCCAGTTCCATGTTGCAGTCTGGCATCCAGCGCCAGAAACAGGTTACAAGTTGGAGTTCAACGCCCAAAACACGTTACAACCTGGCGTTCAACTCCAGAAATAGCCCAAGCAGTGAGAGGCTTAAGTCTCAGCCCCAGCACACACCAAGTGGGCCCCAGAAGTGGATCTCTGCACCAATTATCTTAGTTTACTCATTCTCTGTAAACCTAGGTTACTAGTTTAGTATTTAAACAACATTTAGAGACTTATTTGGTACCTCATGACATTTTTAGATCTGAATTATATACTCTTTGACGGCATGAGTCTCTAAACTCCATTGTTGGGGGTGAGGAGCTCTGCAGCGTCTCGATGAATTAATGCAATTGTTTATGTTTTTCCATTCAAAAATGCGTGTTCCTATCTAAGATGTTCATTCGCGCTTAATTATGGAGAAGGTGGTGATCCGTGACACTCATCACCTTCCTCAATCCATGAACGTGTGCCTGACAGCCACCTCTATTCTACATCAGATTGAATGAGTATCTCTTAGATTCCTTAACCAGAATCTTCGTGGTATAAGCCAGATTGATGGCGGCATTCATGAGAATCCGGAAAGTCTAAACCTTGTCTGTGGTATTCTGAGTAGGATTCTGGGATTGGATGACTGTGACGAGCTTCAAACTCGCGAGTGTTGGGCGTGATGACAAACGCAAAAGAATCAATGGATTCTATTCCGACATGATCGAGAACCAACAACTGATTAGCCGTGCTGTGACAGAGCATTTGGATCATTTTCACTGAGAGGATGGGAAGTAGCCATTGACAACGGCGACACCCTACATAGAGCTTGCCATGGAAGGAACTTTGCATTTTGCTATTGAGTTGAATATTACATTACAGGAATTCAAAAGACAATGCATCTCCAAAACTCCAACATATTCTCCATCACTGCACAACAAGTAATTATTTCGCACTCTTTTATTTTTCTAATAATTCAAACTAATAATTATAATTGATATCCTGACTAAGAATAATAAAATAAACATAGCTTGCTTCAAACCAACAATCTCCGTGGGATCGACCCTTACTCACGTAAGGTACTACTTGGATGACCCAGTGCACTTGCTGGTTAGTGGTACGAAATCATAAGAAATCTTGATTTTGATATTGGGATTAAAATTTCGTGCACCAGTGGGCAATGCTAGTTTGATCCAATGTTAGTGACAAAGGTGAGTGTCACTAACGTTGGCATTGTTCCTCTCTTCCACGTTAGAGTTCACATTAACTAAGTTAACGTGACTCTTAACGTGGCTTATTACCAAGTCTTGGAACGTTAGTGGTGTTCACGTTTACCACTAACGTTGGAGCTTTCTTTTGTCTCCACGTTAACTACCACGTTAACCTAGTTAACGTGGCAATTAACGTGGGCTTATAATGGCTTCGCAGGCGTTATTGGTGATCACTTTTCTCATTAACGTTGCAAGCTATTTACCATTCCACGTTAGTGGTCACATTAACTAGATTAACGTGAGTACTAACGTGGTTCTTCCTTGCTTCCTTTGTCCTAAAATCAAGCAATAAAGTGCATCAAAGCTCTAGCCAAAGTCATGAGATTATGCATCATCAATTTATCATTTAATTCTAGCAAAAAATCCTCCTGAAATCATATGAAATTCACAATAGTTTCTTGAATCAAGGTGTAAGTGTATTTTCATCCAAAACTTGCCTTATTCACTAAGAAAATGCATGAAACTAACCTAAAACCGTAAAGAAAAGGTCAATAAAACTGTCCTAGATGCCCTGGCATCACAACACCAAACTTAAAGCTTGCTTGTCCCTAAGCAAGTACTGAAACATAGGAAGAATGAATGAAAGAACAAGAAGATAATATAGAAGTAGAATTCCTGGTTTATGGAGTTTCATGCATAGCAACTTAGGTTCTTTCCTTTACTAGGTTTCAGGCCTTTATCAAGTCCTTCGTCACTCTCTTGATTGCATCCTTTGAGACTTCTTCAGCCAACACTCCCAAACCAGTTGGTTCAAGGTGCTAGGTGTTAAGACACCCCTATGGACTTACTCCCGCAAGTCTCGGTTACTAAGTGTTCTATAGCAAAGGTCACTCTTGATAGTGGACTTTCAGCTGATAATCCCAGATTAGTTAATCCAAGTTACCAAGTGATGAGGCACCCCTAAGAGCTTATTCATCCAAGCATATCCCTTGCACATGAACACCACAGACACATACCTCAATCTTAGAACCCTTGGTGCCTAGCATTGTTTCTTATTGTGTTTCTTTCCTTTTCACTTTTATTGCTCTTTCTCTTTTCTTATTAGGATCTTATTTTTTAGTTAGTCTTATAGGATGTGTTTTAAGCATAGGATTCAGGATAGATAGTTGCCTTCTTTCCTTGTTTGGTGAACCAACTTAGCTTACTAATCATCCTATCACAAACAATCAGAACTAACTTCTCAAAATAACTCCACTCTTGTTCTTTTCATAACATTTTCTTTTTGATTAACTTAAAGGACAAGCATACAAGTAAGCAAGATGAAAGTAAACACCAGGGACATTAAGCTCAATAAGCATAGACCTAAGCAATGAAAAACTTAAATGCAGAATTGAAAATCCTAAGCTACTCATGGAAGCATGTTCTATTTCATACATGATTTTTCTTATTTAAAGCTGTGAATTAGATAGAAAAGGGACTCCACCACCTGAAATGATCATGTTCCTTTGTCTTGGGATCCTCCTTGATTGCTTGAGTCCCCATTCCCTTTGCGCTTTCCTATCAGCTTTTTTCAGAAACCAGCATTTTCCATCTTCTTCTTTAATGCTTCCTTTTGCTATTTCACCTTCCCCTATTCTTGCTCTGTTAAGTCCTTGCGGACTGCCTCATAACTTGGGATGGCAGGGTGCAAGTTATGCATATGCCCAGTCATATAGTTTAACTTGGCCTGAGTGTTTATACTGAATTCTTCTCGATGCAGTTGTCTTCCTTCATTGAGCACGCTGAATTCATTGAATGCTTTCATCTGAGCCATCTGGCGTTGGTTGAGTTCTTGAAGGTGTTTGTCTTGGCTTTCTTACCTTTTGGACACTTGATTGATGGCTTGGGTGAGTTGGGAGTAATGCTCCTGTTGTAACTCCATTTGCTGTTTCTGCCACTCTCTTTGTTGATCTATCCAACTAGAGAGTAGTTTTTCTTGATGATCCATCCTTTGAGCTTGGACATGTAGTTGATGTTCTTGTCCCTCTATATAGCTACTTGCCATATACTCAATGGCTTCCTTGATGTGATACAGATTTATATTGGTTGGATCAAATTGTCCTTCTTGCTGGTGCCCTATTTGTTGGGGTTCTTCTTGGTGAGGTTCTTCTAGGTGAGGTTCTTCTTGTGTAGTTCTTTTCCCTATCCGAGGTATTCTTTATTATTGAGCAGGTGTCACATAGTGTATGCGTTGGAATGTGACTAACCTCCCAGGATTTACCCATTGTGGATTGTTGTCTTTGAACACCACCTTGGCTTTCATGCATAGTCTCAGGATGGTGCTGGGGTACCAAAGTCTAGCGCCCGAATCATTCTTCTTGGCTGAATCCTGGATTCCTTCAGCTATAATCTCATGCACATTGATGCTTCCACCCTTCACTAGGCAATGTACCATGGTGGCTCGAGCTATATTGACCTCAAAATTGTTTGCGGCTGGAAGGATAGACCTCCTCACTAGCTCAAACCATCCCTTGGCTTTTGGGATAAGGTCTCCTCTCCTAATGAACCTCGGCCTCTTGTCCGAGTATCTCTCCCAATCAGACCCAATAACACATATATTACTCATGATTTCTTCAAGTTCATCTTCCTTGGGGGCATTACTTATTCTTACTTGATAGCTAAGCTCATCAAAATGTGGTGATTTCAGTTGAAGAGTCCTTGTTATATCATTGGGGCTGAAGTCTACCTCTGTTCCTCTTATAAAACTTTTGAAAGTGGGGGCCCTAGTGCTATCTTCTCGAACCGCATTTGCATAGAACTCTTTGATGAGGTTTGCATTTATCTTTGTCTTTGGGTTGGTGAGCTTTTGCCAGCCCCTCTGTGTAATCTTCTCCTTGATCTTAGGGCATTCATCCTCACTGAACTGGAATGTCAATTCTGGTAAGATTTTCTTATTTTTGATTCGTTCATATTGAAGCTCATGGAAGGCAGTCTTGATTCTCATAGCATCAGAAGGAGGCTATTCCATGGGCTCCTTCCTTTTTCTCCTTTTAGAACTAGATGAAGCCATGAGTGACAGTTAGTATAATTGTGGCTCACAAGGCGTGGCTAGGAGGGTGTGTATGAAACTTTCGATGGAGGATGAAATGTGTGTGTTCAAAAGAAGGGAAGGGAGATGCATGAGAGTAAGAAGTGTGTACGGAGAGGTTGTGTGAAGGGGTTTATATAGGAAGATGGTAAATGATTGAAGGGTGTGGATTGATGGTGTTGTTTGATAGTGGACGGTTGGGGTTTGGTGTTGAATGAGCACAAGGATCACCCCTTTTATGAAGGTCTTGGTTCGGTCTCCAAGACTATCCACTTTCCAATGTTGCATGGCAATATTTTCCAAGATACTCCCCTTGGAGACAAGTGCATACGTTCATTGGCATGGTGTTCGAATCTCCCTTCCTTGATTATCCTATCAAGTACCATCAATGTCCTTTTTGATTTCCTACACAAGACAAAAAAATGCAAATGGTTAATTAAAATTTTTGGTGGGAAGACTTAAGGTGTGAACTAGCTACAAAGAAAAATCTTTTTCTTTTGTTTTTAGTTAATTAAATGCTTTTCATGAATGCAAATAAATCAACCACTAGATCTCCCATGCATGCAACGTTGGTACAACAAACTTGTTTGTGATCATATGGTGCAACAAGTTTCGGGAAAAATTTCACCTCATAAAGTGTGTTCAAGCCCACTTGGTGTGCCTTGAACACCAAACTTATCATGTACTATGCGCTGCATGTAAGGGGGTATTATATTGTTTATCAAAATTGATTTAGAATCCATGAACTTTGCCTTATTACTACTATTTGAGATTAAAGGAAGAGGGTGTAGAACATGGGTTGCCTCCCATGAAGCGCTTCTTTAGCGTCATTAGCTTGACGTTTGGTCCTTGTCAAGGTGGCTGATAGTGCTTGAAATCTTCCCCCTTTACAGTGAACCTATTTCCATTGGCCTTGTTGATAAGCTCCACATGCTCTAAGGACAAGATTTTGTTGACGGTGTACACTAGAGGCAGCTGAGATGGAATAGTGGGGAAGTGAGGTGGTATAGATGGAAAGTATATAGAGACCACTTCATCTCCTGGCGAGAAATCTTCTGTATGTATTTTCTTGTTTTTCCATCCCCTTGGGACCTTTTTTCTTGTGTCCGTTGATGTCACCTTGTTCCTTGTGGTTTCCTCTTTGAGAGTGGTTTTGATGCCCATCTCATATGACTCTGGTGGGTCTGGTTCCTTTTGGATTACACTTGGCTGTTGCTCCTTCTGATCACATTGGTTGTTAACCATAGGAGTCATGAAGTGTGGTGCTTGTGCTCCCTTGTCTAGCTCTGACGTCAGCTCTTTTGTTTGTTTTTCCTCTGACTTTTTGTTATCATATTCTGCTTCTTGTGAGAAATTGAAAATATTGAAGGTGAGCTGATCATCATTTATTCTCAACACTAGCTCTCCTCGCTCCACATCTATGAGTGCTTTGGCTGTGGCCAAGAATGGCCTTCCCAGAATGATGGGGTGAATAAGATTCTCATCCATTTCTAGGACAACAAAGTCTGTGGGAAGAAAGTAATTCCCAACCTTCACTAACACATTCTCAACCACTCCTAGTGCCTTTTTTGAGTTTTGTCAGCTAATTTGATGATTACATCTGTGGGTGTTAGCTCATTAATTTGGAGCTTTTTCATGAGGGATAGAGGCATTAGGTTTATACTTGCTCCCAGATCACAGAGTTCCTTATCAATCATTGTTTCTCCTATGGCACAGGGAATGTGGAAACTCACTGGATCCTTCTTCTTTGTGGGTGGCCCTGGTTGAATGAGAGCAATGCAATCCCTATTCATCTTTATTGTTTGTCCACCTTTCAATGAACTCTTTCTGGCTAATAGCTATTTTATATACTTTATGTAGGAAGGCATTTGCTGGAGGGCTTTAATAAAGGGTATATTTACATCAAGAGATGCAAACATGTCGAGAAACCTTGAAATAATTTAAAGGGTAAATTTTTTTTAAAACAAGAATAATTTAAAGTCGCATACCCTCCATATATCAAGGGATAATTAAACATTCACATACATAAAACAAAACATAACAGAATATGGAGTAACACACTATAATATACATCATGTTACAGAAGTGGCTCAGTTATATAAGCATATAGCTATAGTACAGCACCCCTAAGTCAGTGACTCATATAGTATGTACATATATGTACATAAGACGCCCCAGGGCCTGGCCTGACCAAAAGCCCCTAAGCTGGCACCCAGGCTAGCCTAACTCTATGATATGCCTATTCCCTCTAATCATGCTAACAAAAGTGAGGGAGACACTCTAATGTATTGAAGTTAGACTAGGCGTCTCAAAAAATCTCCTCAATCCTGGTCCAGAGTACCTCACGGAAAACCACCGGGCGAATGGTGATGCTCGCCTGCTGGCGCCTCGCCTGGCTCATCGTCATCACTGTCAGAGGAGATAACTATGAAGTTAGGATCTTCCTCTGGATCTTCTTCTTCCTTGTCCTCTTCTTCTGCCAGAGTGATAGCAGAGGAACCAATGCTGGCCACAGGAACCATAAAAGGATAGCTACCAAACAAAATACAGTCGGGAGAAGGAAGTGGCACCTCCATGATCTGATCATACTCATGTCCCTGCTGCTCATCAAAGACAGGAGGCTCGATCGGCTCAGGTAAAGGATCAAGCTCGGGTGGCAACACAGGAACACCCCACTCATCAAGGACAAAAGGTGTAGGAGGTGACTCATGGATAGGCTGGGCAGGTATAGGCTCATCAGGTAGAGGAGGTTCAGGTCGAGGAGGATAGTCAGGTGGAGGTGGCATATGCTCCTCAGGATGAGGTATCCCAGGTCCGCCGGGGTGTAACCAAGATAAAGGAAAATCATAGGGTGCATCAGGATTAAAGTATGCTGTCCTAATAGGGTATTGGAAAGGTCTACAACGAACTACATAATTATGGATACGAGGTACCGCACAGTAGATGTAATACTCGCCGTGCACCGGGTCCTCGTGGATGTACGGTGGATCAATCTCGTAGAATAAGACTCCTGTGTCCATCTATAAAGGTGTGAGGGGTAAAAACTGGGGAGTTCTTAGTAAGGTCGGGGTTTACAGTTAAGTTCATTTATAATGTCCGTGGTCATAGAAGTATAAATAAATGTAGAGTAATATGTACATAACAGCAACATAAACTAACACATGAACAAGAGAGAAAATAGGAAGTAAATGCACATTCACACATTAATATGCAATCACACAGTTATGCTCAAACAAACAAGGAATAGAACAAGAACACAAGAAGATAAGCAATAAATAATGCACAAACAAGTATGATGCATGTCTGTCCCTACTGCAGGTAATGAGCTCATTTGTCGGTTTCGACCCGCACCCGACGCAATCCGACCCTCCAAGTCAGATAGGGCCTTCCCAGAACTTAATCCCAGATTAAGTACCGCATACCCTCTACCATGTGCTCTCGACTTACAGGGCTGGTATTTGCTCAGGTCTCAATATACCGCAGGTATGCGAGTCAGGCCTCTACCAAGCATTCAGCTTGCAGGGTTGGTACTACTCTACCGCAGCCTGTCTGGGAAGCAACATCACAATACGGGCGTCCCCGCACAACATTCACAAGCATTGCCCGAAGGCTCATAATTCACATATAACCATACTTTCCATCACTTAGCAATCATCATAAATCAAGCATTACAACATCACAGAAAGCTCATTTTACAATTCTCTGTTTACTTTATAAGGTCAGGTACACAGCTATATCACTTTTAACTCCTTTTCTTTTTAACATAAACACAGGTTTCAAAATCTTGTTTCTTTACCTCATATACCTCTATATCTTCTCTTATACCTCTTCTTAGGTGTTTAGTAAAGGAAATTAGAGAATTCTGGACTCAAAACTGCCTTCCTGAGGCTTTTAGGAAAAACTATCTTTTTAACAATATTTTATTATTATTAATTAAATAATATTATTATTAAAATAATATTATTAATAAAATAATATATTAATATTTGATTATTAAAATAATAATATTTTATTTAACTTTCAAAAATTGCATTTTGACCCCCGGACTTCTTGGAAATTGCACTCTGACCCCTATAACTTTAATAATTGCACTTTAGCCCCTCAACTTTTGATTAATTAATTTTTAACCCCAAACTTTTTGATAATTGCATTTTGACCCCAAAACTCCATGAATACACGTTTTCATGTTCTTCCAAAAACCAAAAACATTTTTCCAAAAGTTCATCAGATTTCTGCTTGATTTTCAGCTAGTTTTTCAATCTTTTCGGAAACCGATTTGAACCCGATTTTTATCAAACCAAAGAGAAACTTTCCAGCCATTAAATGCACATCAAATAAGCATCAAAACTCATGATTTTCATGGCTGGAATGTCATGTTTTCCAGCAGCACCAACAGCCACTTCAAAACCATCATAAACATGATTTTCAAGCATTAAACAACAAGATTTCATGATCAAACCATCACACAAACACCCAAAATCAAACCTCAAGCAACAAGATCTGATTTAACACTTCAAGAACACAGCCAATCATTGATTAATTTACCAAACCTTACCTCCTTTGCTGCTGTCCAAGATTGCACCAAAAACAAGCTTCCAGAAGCACTTTTACGCCTATTTTAACATCAACAACAACTTTAGAATCTTATGAACCATGAAGGCTGAAGCTTCATGATGATAAAAAGAAGGTTTTTCTCACCTTAAGGTAACTAGAAATCACGTTTTCTTGGAGCTTTTGGTGATTGAATAAGAGATCCTAAGAGAAAACATGAAGAAAACATCATCAGCTTGAGTTCCCACCATGGATGAAACTTCAAGGAGGAGGAGCAGCCATCATGCCTTGATTTAATCCATGAAAATTGATATAGAAATGAAGAGGAGGAAGAGGTGA
>NC_029774.3:88648158-88649444 GCF_000817695.3 Arachis duranensis | reverse complement strand
ATATTTATGATAGGGTAAAATTAACAAAATTATTGTTCATGTTCTATATTGTTTTAGAATAGCTAGATATTCTTAAAATATTAGTGAAAATATGTATTTTAAATTTTAATTTTAAATTTTTTATTATTTTTTATTTTTTGTTTATATAGGACCGGATCAATCGTTTCAACTAATGACGTACCAGTTGAACCAATAACCCTGTGACCTAGTACAGTTCGATCACCGGTTAGATTCTGACAACTATGGTAAACAATGCAACACTCTTTAAAAGTTAACCTACTATAAAAAATTATCAAGTAAATTAAATTTTTTTATTATTGTTATTATTTTTTTATTATGATCGGCTGATCAAACAAATTGACACAGACAAAAAAAACTAATCCCCTCATTCAAACACCAGAAAAGTTATCACGAACTTGATAGAACTCCTCCATTATTCTATTATTGCCGATGTGATGTCTTCAAACATCTTTACTGTTGGCAGTGCTTCCACTATCATTCTGGCCACGAATAGATTTAGACGTTCTTGAACCCACTCCCTTCCGCCTCTACTATGAATGACTTTCTAAGACCGAGAAATCGCTGCCATGGGAGAGAGAGATGCCTGTCTGTCGTCGCTATTGGCTGGCTGACTCCAAATGCAAAACCAATTCTAGAGAAGAACTCCTGTCTCCATGAAAGCGCCATGATTTTTAGATGACAACGATCATGACCAACCGACTCCATTAGACCTACACTGGCGATAAAGAGACACCTATTTTGATGTGTCAGAGTTTCTCTTTAGCTACGCTATGATTTTCGGTGGAAGGCTTATGCTCCAAATCCTCTCTAATTCTCTCCCATTTATTATTAATTACACGGGCTATTATGAAAAGATTAATATTCATGTTCTTCTTTCTTTATGAAATTGGCAAATTCTATGTGTTTCGGGGCGAATAGAAAAGAGTATGTTTTCGAGTATGGGCCAGTCAAAGCACCCACCGGAAAGAAAAAAAAGACGAATGGAGTTGATCCTGAAGTCTACAGACTCATGCTTTTCCCTTTTGCTGTAAGAGACAGAGCTAGAATATGGTTGAATTCACAACCTAAGGATAGCCTGGACTCATGGGATAACCTGGTCACTGCCTTCTTGGATAAATTCTTTCCTCTTCAAAAGCTGAGCAAGCTGAGAGTGGATGTTCAAACCTTCAAGCAAAAAGATGGTAAATCCCTCTATGAAACTTGGGAAAGATACAAGCAGCTGACCAAAAGATGTCCATCTGACATGTTTTCAGAATGGACCATAT
>NC_029774.3:88647171-88647881 GCF_000817695.3 Arachis duranensis | reverse complement strand
AAGCCATATCCATCATCTTCTCAGCAACAGACAGAGAATTCTGAACAAAATACTTCTAATTTAGCCAATATAGTCTCTGACCTGTCAAAGTCCACTTTCAGTTTCATGAATGAAACAAGATTCTCCATCAGAAATCTGGAGGCACAAGTGGGTCAGCTGAGTAAGAAAGTCATTGAAACTCCTCCCAGTATTCTCCCAAGCAATACAGAAGAGAATCCAAAAGGAGAGTGCAAAGCCATTGATTTGATCAATGTGGCCGAATGCACAAGGGAGGAGGAGGACGACAATCCTAGTGAGGAAGACCTCCTGGGACGTCCCTCAAGCAAGAAGGAGTTTCCTATTAAGGATCCAAAGGAATCTGAGGCTCATACAGAGATCATAGAGATTCCACTAAATCTCCTTCTGCCATTCATGAGCTCTGAAGACTATTCTTCCTCTGAAGAGGATGAAGATGTGACTGAAGAGCAAGTTGCTCAATATTTAGGAGCTATCATGAAGCTGAATGCCAAGTTGTTTGGTAATGAGACTTGGGAAAGTGAACCTCCCTTGCTCATTCATGAACTAGATACCTGGATTCAGCAAACTCTACCTCAAAAGAAACAAGATCCTGGCAAGTTCTCAATACCTTGTACCATAGGCACCATGACCTTTGAAAAGGCTCTATGTGATCTGGGGTCAGGGATAAATCTTATGCCACTCTCTGTAATGGA
>NC_029774.3:88645107-88647097 GCF_000817695.3 Arachis duranensis | reverse complement strand
TCATTGAGACAAGCTTATGGAATAGTAGAGGAGGTGTTAGTAAAGGTTGAAGGCCTTTACATATTTCATAATCTTAGACACTAGGAAGGAAGAGGATGATTACATCATCCTTGGAAGACCTTTCCTAGCCACAGTAGGAGCTGTGATAGATGTCAACAGAGGTGAACTAGTCCTTCAATTGAATGGGGACTACCTTGTGTTTAAGGCACAAGGCCATCCCTCTGTGACAAAAGAGAGTAAGCATGAAGAGCTTCTCTCAGTTCAGAGTCAAGGAGAGCCCCCACAGTCAAACTCTAAGTTTGGTATTGAGAGGCCACAACCAAACTCTAAGTTTGGTGTTAAGACCCCATATCCAAACTCTAAGTTTGGTGTTGGGACTATACAACATTGACCTGATCACCTTTGTGGCTCCATGAGAGCCACTGTCAAGCTATTGACATTAAAGAAGCGCTTGTTGGGAGGCAACCCAATATTATTTATCTAATTTTTATTTTATTGTTATTTTATGTTTTATTAGGTACATGATCATGAGGAGTCACAAAAAAATCATAAAAATTAAAAACAAAATCAAAAACAGCAGAAGAAAAAATTCACACCCTGGAGGACGCACAGGCTAGCGTTCAACGCCAGTAAGATGCATCTGGCCGGCGTTCAACGCCAGAACAGAGCATCATTCTGGCGCTGAACGCCAGAAACAAGCAACATTCTGGTGCTGAACGCCAGGAATGTGCCTAGAGAAGAAAAGTTGGCGCTGAACGCCAGTAACAAGCATGAAACTGGCGTTCAACGCCAGAAACATGCTTTACATGGGCGTTGAACGCCCAGAATGTGCACCAATGGGCGTTTAAATGCCAGAATAGTGTGCAAAGGCATTTTACATGCCCATTTGGTGCAGGGATGGAATTCCTTGACACCTCAGGATCTGTGGATCCCACAGGATCACCTCAGGATCTGTGGACCCCACAGAATCCCCACCTAATATATTCCCACCTTACCTCCTAATCCTATTTTTGTGATTTGTATTCCCCATGTCACACTTCCCAACACTCTTCACTAATCACCTCAATTCCTCTTCCCAATCACCCCCTTCACCACTCACATCCATCCACTCTTCCCCAAAAACCCCACCTACCTTCCAAAATTCAAAACCATTTTCCCACCCATTCCCACCCTAAATGGCCGAACAAACACTACCCCCTCTCCCTATATATACCCTTCAATTCTACTTCATTTTCACACAAGACAACCCCTTTTTCTTCACCTAGGCCAAACCTACATCTCTCCCTCTCTACCATATTTTCTTCTTCTTCTTCTTCTTCTCTTCTTTCTTCTATTGCTCGAGGACGAGCAATATTTTAAGTTTGGTGTGTGATCAAAGCACAATTTTTTTTCCACTACCATCAATGGCACCTAAGGCCGGAAAAGGAAAAGGGAAGACAAAAGCTTCCACCTCCGAGTCATGGGAGATGGAGAGATTCATCTCCAAAGCCCATCAAGACCACTTCTATGATGTTGTAGTCAAGAAGAAGGTGATCCCTGAGGTCCATTTCAAGCTCAAGAAACATGAGTATCCGGAGATCTGACATGAGATCCAAAGAAGAGGTTGGGAAGTTCCAACCCCATTCAACAAGTTGGAATCTTAATGGTTCAAGAGTTCTATGCCAATGCATGGATCACTAGGAACGATGACCAAAGTATGAACCCGAATCTGAAGAATTATCTTACAATGGTTCGGGGGAAATACTTAGATTTTAGTCCGAAAAATGTGAGGTTGGCGTTCAACTTCTCTACAGTGCAAGAAAATGCATGTCCCTACACTAGAATGGTCAACTTTAATCAAAGGTTGGACCAAGTCCTAATGGACATATGTGTGGAAGGAGCTCAATAGAGAATAGACTCCAAAGGCAAGCCAATTCAACTAAGAAGACTGGACCTCAAGCCTGTGGCTAGAGGATGGTTGGAGTTCATTCAACGCTCCATCATTCCTACT
>NC_029774.3:88643193-88644764 GCF_000817695.3 Arachis duranensis | reverse complement strand
ATGTTGTGTTTATCTATGTTTTGTGTCTTTATTTCATGATCATTAGTATGTAATAACTATGCCTCAAAGTTATGAAAAATTCCATTAATCCTTCACCTCTCTTAAATGAAAAATGTCTTAATTCAAAAGAACAAGAAGTACATGAATTTCGAATTTATCCTTGAATTTAGTTTAACTATGTTGATGTGGTGACAATACTTTTTGTTTTCTGAATGAATGATTGAACAGTGCATATGTCTTTTGATATTGTTGTTTATGAATGTTAAAACTGTTGGCTTTTGAAAGAATGATGAATAAAGAGAAATGTTATTGATGATCTGGAAAATCATGAAATTGATTCTTGAAGCAAGAAAAAGCAGTGAAAAGTAAAAAGCTTGCAAAAAAAATGGCAAAAAAAATAGAAAGAAAAAGAAAAAGCAAGCAGAAAAAGCCAATAGCCCTTAAAACCAAAAGGCAAGGGTAAAAAGGATCCAAGGCTTTGAGCATCAATGGATAGGAGGGCCCAAGGAAATAAAATCCAGGCCTAAGCAGCTAAATCAAGCTGTCCCTAACCATGTGCTTGTGTCATGAAGGTCCAAGTGAAAAGCTTGAGACTCAGTGGTTAAAGTCGTGATCCAAAGCAAAAGAGTGTGCTTAAGAGCTCTGGACACCACTAACCGGGGACTCTAGCAAAGCTGAGTCATAATCTGAAAAGGTTCACCCAGTCATGTGTCTGTGGCATTTATGTATCCGGTGGTAATACTGGAAAACAAAGTGCTTAGGGCCACGGCCAAGACTCATAAGTAGCTGTGTTCAAGAATCAACATGCTTAACTAGGAAGTCAATAACACTATCCAAAATTCTAAGTTCCTAGAGAAGCCAATCATTCTGAACTTCAAAGGAAAAAGTGAGATGCCAAAACTGTTCAGAAGCAAAAAGCTACAAGTCCCGCTCATCTAATTATAATTAATATTCATTTATAGTTTGGAATTTATAGTATATTCTCTTCTTTTGATCCTAATTGATTTTCAGTTGCTTGGGGACAAGCAACAATTTAAGTTTGGTGTTGTGATGAGCGGATAATTTATACGCTTTTTGGCATTGTTTTTAGGTAGTTTTTAGTAAGTTTAAGCTACTTTTAGGGATGTTTTCATTAGTTTTTATGTTAAATTCACATTTCTGGACTTTACTATGAGTTTCTGTGTTTTTATATGATTTCAGGTAATTTCTGGCTGAAATTGAGGGATTTGTGCAAAACTCTGAAAAAGGCTGACAAAAGGACTGCTGATGCTGTTGGAATCTGACCTCCCTGCACTCGAAATGGATTTTCTAGAGCTACAAAACTCCAATTGGCGCGCTCTCAACGGCGTTAGAAAGTAGACATCCAGAGCTTTCCAGAACTATATAATAGTCCATACTTCATTCGGAAATTGATGATGTAACTTGGCATTAAACGCCAAGTACATGCTGCTGTCTGGAGTTAAACGCCAGAAAAACGTCATGATCCGGAGTTGAACGCCCAAAACACGTTATAACTTGGAGTTCAACTCCAAGAAAAGCCTCAGCTCGTGGATAGATCAAGCTCAGCCCAA
>NC_029774.3:88642201-88643018 GCF_000817695.3 Arachis duranensis | reverse complement strand
GTAGTCTTTGATAATTCGGTCTCTTGATCATTCAGGGGGCTGGCCATTCGGCCATGCCTGAACCTTTCACTTATGTATTTTCAACGGTGGAGTTTCTACACACCATAGATTAAGGGTGTGGAGCTCTGCTATACCGCTAGTTTCAATACAATTACTATTAACTTTTTATTCAATTCTCTTTTATTCTTATTCCAAGATATACGTTGCACTTCAACTTGATGAATGTGATGATCCGTGATACTCATCATCATTCTCACCTATGAACGCGCGTGATTGACAACCACTTCCGTTCTACTTTAGACCGGTCGCATATCTCTTAAATTCCCCAACAGAATCTTCGTGGTATAAGCTAGATAGATGGCGGCATTCATGAGGATCCGGAAAGTCTAAACCTTGTCTATGGTATTCCGAGTAGGATTCTGGGATTGAATGACTGTGACGAGGTTCAAACTCCTAAAGGCTGGGCGTGATGACAAACGCAAAAGAATCAAGGGATTCTATTCCAACCTGATTGAGAACCGACAGATGATTAGCCGTGTTGTGACAGAGCATAGGAATGTTTTCACTGAGAGGATGGGATGTAGCCATTGACAATGGTGATGCCCTACATACAGCTTGCCATGGAAAGGAGTAAGAAGGACTGGATGAATGTAATAAGAAAGTAGAGATTCAAGAGGAGCACAGCATCTCCATACGCCTATCTGAAATTTCCACTATTGATTTACATAAGTATTTGTATCCCTTTTATTTTCTATTTATTATTAATTTTCGAAACCCATAACCATTTAATCTGCCTAACTGAGATTTACAAGGTGAC
>NC_029774.3:88641810-88642138 GCF_000817695.3 Arachis duranensis | reverse complement strand
TCTCTGTGGGATCGACCCTTACTCACGTAAGGTATTACTTGGATGACCCAGTACACTTGCTGGTTAAGTTGAACGGAGTTGTGTCCACACATAGTTGAAAAAGCAATGAATTTTACAAAATACAATAACAAAGGAATCAAAATTTCGTCCACCAACCCCTATAACTTTTAATAATTGCACTTTAGCCCCTCAAAAATGCTCAGAGCTATGTTGGAACCTCCCAACACCAAACTTAGAGTTTGAATGTGGGGGTTCAACACCAAACTTAGAGTTTGGTTGTGGCCTCCCAACACCAAACTTAGAGTTTGACTGTGGGGGCTCTGTTTGG
>NC_029774.3:88634288-88635506 GCF_000817695.3 Arachis duranensis | reverse complement strand
TTGCTCCATCCTTTTCTTAGTGATGGGCTTGAGGTCATGCCTTCTCAGTTGAATCGGCTTCCCTCTTGAGTTTCTCTTCCATTGAGCGCCCTCTTCACAAATGTTTATGAGGACTTGGTCCAACCTTTGATCAAAGTTGACCCTTTTTGAGTGAAAAAGGGACCTCGGGGATCACCTTCTTCAAGGCCACAACTTCATAGAAGTGGTCTTGATGCACCCTTGAGATGAATCTCTCCATCTTCTATGACTCGGATGTGGAAGCTTTTGCCTTCCCTTTTCTCTTTCTAGAGATTTCTCCGGCCTTGGATGCCATAAATGGTTATGGAAAAACAAAAAACAATGCTTTTACCACACCAAACTTAAAATGTTTGCTCGTCCTCGAGCAAAAGAAGAAAGAAGAGAGGAGAAGAAGAAGAAATGAGGAGAAAGGAATGGCTTTGTGGTTTGGCCAAAAGGGAAAGAAGTAATGTTTATGTTGTGTGAAAATGAAGGAGTGAAGATGGGTTTTGTTCCGAGGGTTTACCTGAAACGTGCAGCTCGGTCGTCTGGAGAGGCCCGAGGTGGGGGTTCGGTGACCCGAGCTTGATATGCAGAATGGTTGGTGGTTGTACCTGCAATGACACTCCGATGCTTAAGTTAGCATGGGTCCAAGCAGATATGTGTAGATTTGGAATGAATGCCATACCTGGGTGCTCCAGTGTATTTATAGTAGTTGGCCGTGATCTTCCCTGGATAAGATATTCTTATCTTATCTTATCTTTGGGAGTTTTATCTCTATCTTTGTGGAACCGCCTTTTCTAGGCCTTTTGGGCCTTTAGGTTTTGGGCTACGTTCCTTTTGATGGGCCTTACTTGCTTTATTGTCCGAGGTCCGACCTTTAGGCGTGAGCCTTAGGACGAGGTCAGACCTTTTATGATTTGCCCGAGTCGGAGGACCCCGGTCAGGGTATGAACAGTGCCCCTGCCCGAGTTCGTCCTTTTTGGGAGGTCGTGCTCGGGCATAGTAGTTTTTCAAAATTCAAAAATGGCCGTTCCTGTATTTATTGCATTTTACCGTTTTTCCTCGATTTTCGTTCGGGCTCTGTGAAGGCTTTATTTATTTGCTCCCTTCCTCTTTTCTACGTTTTTGTTTTTCACCGCTTCTTCTTTCTCTTTGTTCTGCTTTTACGAATCTTTCTGTGTGTCTTTCCGGGGTTTCCTCTGTGCCGTCGTTTCGTTC
>NC_029774.3:88632906-88634188 GCF_000817695.3 Arachis duranensis | reverse complement strand
GCTCAAACTGAGACCATAGAGATTCCATTGGACTTACTTCTGCCATTCATGAGCTCTGATGAGTATTCTTCCTCTGAAGAGAATGAGTATGTCACTGAAGAGCAAGTTGCTAAATACCTTGGAGCAATCATGAAGCTAAATAACAAGTTATTTGGAAATGAGACTTGGGAGGATGAATCCCCTTTGCTCACCAAGGAACTGGATGACTTATCTAGGCAGAAACTGCCTCAAAAGAGACAGGATCCTGGGAAGTTTTCAATACCTTGTACCATAGGCACCATGACCTTCAAGAAGGCCTTGTGTGACTTAAGGTCAAGTGTAAACCTCATGCCTCTCTCTGTAATGGAGAAGTTAGGGATCTCTGAGGTACAAGCTGTAAAAATCTCACTAGAGATGGCAGACAACTCAAGAAAACAAGCCCATGGACTTGTAGAGGATATTCTAGTTAAAGTTGAAGACCATTACATCTCTACTGATTTCATAGTCCTAGAGACTGGGAAGTGCATGGATGAATCCATCATCCTTGGCAGACCCTTCCTAGCCACAGCAAGGGCTGTGATTGATGTTGATAGAGGAGAGTTGATCATTCAAGTGAATGAAGAATCCTTGGTGTTTAAGGCCCAAGGATATCCCTCTGTTATCATAGAGAGGAAGCATGAAGAGCTTCTCTCAAAACAGAGCCAAACAGAGCCCCCACAGTCAAACTCTAAGTTTGGTGTTGGGAGGACACAACCAAACTCTAAGTTTGGTGTTGAACCCCCACATTCAAACTCTAAGTTTGGTATTGGGAGGTTCCAACATAGCTCTGAGCATTTCTGAGGCTCCATAAGAGTCCTCTGTCAAGCTAATGACAGTAAAGAAGCGCTTGTTAGGAGGCAACCCAATGTTTTATAATTAACTATTTTCGTTTGTTATTTTATATTTTTTGTAGGTTAATGATCATAAGAAGTCACAAAATCAATGAAAAAAGCAAAAACAGAATGAAAAACAGGAAGAAAAACAGCACACCCTGGAGGACGCACCCACTGGCGTTTAAACGCCAGTGAGGTTAGCTGTTGGGCGTTTAACGCCCAGTCTGGCACCATTCTGGGCGTTTAACGCCAGAAAAGGGCACCAGACTGGCGTTAAACGCCAGAAAAGGGCAAGAAGCTGGCGTTAAACGCCAGAAATGGGCACCAGCCCGGCGTTTAACGCCAGAATTGGCACAAATCGAGATTTTGCTTGCCATTTGGTGCAGGGATGACTTTTCCTTGACACCTCAGGATCTGTGGACCCCACAGGA
>NC_029774.3:88628037-88629540 GCF_000817695.3 Arachis duranensis | reverse complement strand
CACTGAGAGGATGGGAGGTAGCCACTGACAACGGTGAAACCCTTGCATAAGCTTGCCATGGAAAGGAGTAAGAAGGATTGGATGAAGACAGTAGGAAAGCAGAGAGACGGAAGGGAAGGCATCTTCATGCGCTTATCTGAAGTTCCTACCAATGAATTACATAAGTACCTCTATCTTTATCTTTATGTTTTATTCGCATATCACCATACCCATTTGAGTTTGCCTGACTAAGATTTACAAGGTGACCATAGCTTGCTTCATACCAACAATCTCTGTGGGATCGACCCTTACTCGCGTAAGGTTTATTACTTGGACGACCCAGTACACTTGCTGGTTAGTTGTGCGAAGTTGTGTTTATGCCATGGTATTGAACACCAAGTTTTTTTGGATTCATTACCGGGGATTATTTGAGTTGTGAAAAGTATTGATCACAATTTCGTGCACCACTATCCAAATTTGACCTTAAGTACGAAGCTCGGACAGCCATCAAGTCCCAATACCTGGCTGACTTCGTCGCATAGTACACCGACACCCCAGGCACCCCCACTAATAGGAACCTCTACATTGACGGCTCATCAAACAAAGCTGGAAGTGGAGCGGGTGTCATCTTAGAAAGTGACCAGGGAACCCAACTCGAACTCTTTTTAAGGTTTGAGTTTCTTACCTCAAATAAACAAGCCGAGTACGAAGCCCTACTGGCTGGTTTGAAGCTGGCTAGAGAAGTCGAAGCCCAAAAGCTTACCATCTTCAATGATTCACAAGTAGTCACCTCGCAAATAGAAGGAAGCTATTAGGCAAAGGATCCCACCATGAAAAAATTTCTAAACAAGACCAGAGAGCAGCTCGGAAAATTTATGGGATACGAGATCCGACATATCCCCCGTGAACAAAATGACCGAGCTGATGTGCTTTCAAAACTAGCCAGCACCAAACCAGGGGCAGCAATAGAAGCCTCATCTAAGAAACACTAGAAAATTTGCAACCTCGGAAGAAGAGAAGGTGATGTGTGGAAAACGATCCAACACAAAACTCACCGGCAAGTGTACCGGGTCGCATCAAGTAATAATAACTCACATGAGTGAGGTCGATCCCACAGGGATTGAAGGATTGAGCAATTTTAGTTTAGAGGTTGATTTAGTCAAGCGAATCAAATATTGGTTGAGTGGTTTATCTTTGACAGAAGCTAAATTGCTTGAATTGTAAAGGGAGAGGGGAGAATTGCAGTAAATTAAAGGACAGGAAAGTAAAAGTGCTGAATCTTAAAGGACAAGAAATTAAATGACTGAAACTTAAAGTGCAAGGAATGTAAATTGCAGTAACTTAAATGGCAAGAAATGTAAATTACTTGAATATAAAAGGGGACTTAAGGATTGGGAATTCAGAATTCCAGCAAGAGAAAGTAAATTGCAACAATTAAGAGAGCAGAAATTGAATCAGAAGCAATAAGCATTCAAACAGAAAGGAAATAAAGTGCAGCAGAGGTTCACAGAAGAACCAAAAGTA
>NC_029774.3:88627304-88627878 GCF_000817695.3 Arachis duranensis | reverse complement strand
AACAAGAAATTGAAGAAGAAGCAGTAAAGTAACTGAAATTCAACTAAATTATGCAGAAGAAGATTTAAAGAGGTTTTGAATAGAGATTGAGACAGAATTTCCTCAATTCTTCACACTCAAAACTCAAAACAAGGAAATTAAAAATGCCCACACAAGAACAAGGAAGAAGAGAGATCAATTCTCCTCCCCAATTCTCTGAAATCTCAGTGAAGTTCCTAAGAGAAAGTTCAAAAGCTCAAAATAAAAGTAAAGGTTCAAAGGAAAATTCAAAGTTCAAAAGTAAAGAAAAAGCTCCTAATTACATCAAACTATCTTCTATTTATACACTTTCTATTCTTGGATCTTGGGATTTGGATGGGCTTTTAATTTGGTGAAGAAATGAATTTTATTGGATTTTTAATCCAATTTTAGCCCATGAAGAATTAGCTTCCAGGAGGCTGCCCTGCCCTTGTGGAGGGCAGGGCAAAATTTGGTGCGTGCGACCATGGTGCGGGCGTGGCGTGCGAGCTTGGTGCGCAGGATGCTGCCCTGCCCTCGCGGAGGGCAGGGCAGAAATTTCTGGTGCGCCATTTTG
>NC_029774.3:88626545-88627047 GCF_000817695.3 Arachis duranensis | reverse complement strand
CCGTGTTCGATTCTTGTGGCTAGCATTGGTAGGCTTTTTCCTTTGATTTATTTTCCATGAAGGCCCGATACTGCCCTTGTGGAGGGCAGGGCAAGGTTTTGCTCTTCTTTGATTCAAGGCACAATTTTGTGCTCTGCCCTTGTCGTGGGCAGGGCAGAGTTGCCTCATCAAGTCTTGTTCCCTTATGTTGCCCTCCTAGAGGGTAGTGTGCCCTTGTGGAGGGCAATGCTTGCTCTCTCCTTTATGCACCACGCCTTTTTCTCCTTGAGCCACGCTTTCTCTTTTCTTCTTTTCTTCACCTACAATCAACCAAAACAACCACTCAAAGTATCACTAAATTCACAAGGTCTAAAAATCAATTAAAATTCAATTAAATTTAGCTTAAACCTCATGAGTTAGCATCAAATTAATGGTAGTTGCTTGATTTAAAGAAGTTATGCATTTTCATTCCAAATCACTTACTTAGGATGCAAGAAAGTGCATAAAGACTAATAAAACAAGT
>NC_029774.3:88621308-88625513 GCF_000817695.3 Arachis duranensis | reverse complement strand
AATTTTCGCTAAGTTAAAATCTGGCCGCTCACAGCATGACCATGCCTACTTCAAAGGGCTATAACTTGAGCTACAGACGTCTGATTGATGTGCTTCCAGTTGCGTTGGAAAGCTGACATTCAGAGCTTTCCAACGATATATAGAAATCCATATTTAGCGTACAATTGAGGCAGGAACGAAAGGCATCTTTAAGGGCCAAAAATAAGCAAAAATAAACCAAGGAAAAGAAGTAGCGTGTGCATCCACCAAGTCTCGAACGCGGAGCTTCATCTTTTGGAAACACTGCCCTGCCCTCCGTGAGGGCAGGGCAGCATTTTGGTGATGCACACACATGCACCAATCTAGCGCACCAAGGGAAGGCTCGGCAGCATCATTCTGGCGCACAGGCATCACCCGACAGCAGCAGCAGCACCATTCTGGCGCACCAAAAAACTCTGCCCTGCACACACCAACGCACCACACGCACGCACCATGGGCCAGATGCACAATTTTCTGCCCTGCACCATGGGCAGCATCCTGCACACACCATGCACCATGGGAGTGTCATGGGCCAAAAATCAACCAAAATTCAATTTAATTCAATTCCTCACCAAATTGAATCAAGGCCAACCAAACCCATTTCTCCTCAAATCCAAAGCAAGCTAAGCCCACATCATCACTCAAAGGCACATGGATCAATTAAATTAGGATTTTCATTTTTGTAATTTGTTTTAATTTCATTTTCATTTTTCATTTTGTAAAGCCTATATAAGGCATCATTTCCATCTTTGTAAAGGAGGCTTGCGACATTAGGGAGTAGTAGTAGTAGATAGCTCTCTCTCTTTGAGTTTTCATTTCTGCTTTAAATCTTGGGTAGAGAATTGAAGAAATTCTGTTTCAATCTCACCTTGAGATCTCTTGTTTACTTTTTCTGCATAATTGAAATTCACATACTGCTTCATCTTCTCTTTAATTCTGCAATTTATTTTTCTTTTTTCTTCTGCAAATTGTTCTCTGTTGGATCAAGGAAGGGATTGAGATCTAGACTTGTTTTCTAGTCTCCTCCACCCCTAAGATCTTCAACCTTCCTTTAGCTATTGAAATTGAGCTGCATTTTACTTTCTGTTTCATTCCTCTTCTGCTACATTTACTTTTCTGCAATTTCCTTTCCTGTATTCTGCACTTTCACATCTTTGTTCACATTGAGCTTGATTTAATTTCCTGCACATTTACATTTTCTGCAATTTAAATTTCTAGTTGCTTAATCTATTGCTCTCTTAAATTTCCTGCACCCAATCCCCTTTACATTTCCTGCAATTTACATTTCGTGCAATTTAAGTTTCAGCTCTTTTACATTGCTTGTTCTTTAAGCTTCCTGCCTATTTACATTCTGCACTTTAAGTTCATTGCTATTTACATTTTGCTGCCACAATTCTCACTTAAATGTTAGCTTGACTAAACTAATCACCCACTAAAGTTGCTTGATCCATCAATCCCTGTGGGATCGACCTCACTCTTGTGAGTTATTATTACTTGATGCGACCCGGTACACTTGTCGGTTGGATTTGTGTGTTGGAAATTTGTTTTTCCACAAAAACACCATCAAGTTTTTGGCGCCGTTGCCGGGGATTGATTAGATCAACAATGATTAAGTGGGTGAGAAGTCTAGATCAAGCATTTTCTTTGTTTTTGTTCTCTGTTCTAAGTTGAAAGCAAGGTGTTTGAGTTATTGCCTCACTAAGAAATTCTTTCTCTGTGACATGAATTTCAAATTTCATTTCATATACCTATTTTTCTATGCTTTTTCATACAAGAAATTGATGATTAGTGCTTAAATATTGCATTCTTTTGTACTTAAATGATATATTTTCTTGATATTTTAATTTTATAAATCTTGTAGAAAATAAGAAGAAAAAGAAGCAAAGAAGCACAAAAAAGGAGAAAAAAAGAGCTTTGGGGTACACTTTAAAGTTGGGGTACACTTTGGAGCCTTAGGCCACGCTTTTAAAAGCGTGGCCCATGACCAAAAGAAAGAAAGAAGCAGCCAGCACGCACACTGCCCTGCTCTTGCCAAGGGCAGGGCAGAATCGTGATGCAAAGTGAGGTTGGAAGCAAGAATTTTCACTAAGTTAAAATCTGGCCGCACACAGTATGACCATGCCTACTTCAAAGGGCTATAACTTGAGCTACAGACGTCCAACTGATGTGCTTCCAGTTGCGTTGGAAAGCTGACATTCAGAGCTTTCCAACGATATATAGAAATCCATATTTGGCGTAAAATTGAGGCAGGAACGGAAGGCATCTTTAACGGCCAAAAATAAGCAAAAATAAACCAAGGAAAAGAAGTAGCGTGTGCATCTACCAAGTCTCGAACACGTAGCTTCATTTTTGGAAACACTGCCCTGCCCTCCGCGAGGGCAGGGCAGCATTTTGTTGTGGCACGGCCAGCACACCAAACTGGCACACCAAGGCATCCTTCGGCAGCACCAGCAGCACGCACAAGCACCAAATTGGCGCACCAGATTTTTCTGCCCTGCCCTCCGCGAGGGCAGGGCAGCATCCTGCGCACTAAGCTCACACGCCACGCCCGCACCATGGCTGCACGCACCAAATCCTGCCCTGCCCTCCACAAGGGCAGGGCAGCCTCCTGGGAGCAACATATGGGCCAACTTTCATATAAATTCAATTCCTCACCAAATTAAATCAAGGCCATCCAAGACCCATTTTCCCTCAAATCCAAAGCAAGCAAAGCCTACTCAACATGACTCAAAGGCACACAGAGAAGCTAGATTAGGAATTTCATTTTGTGAATTTGTTTTTAATTTCAATTTCATTTTATTTTCATTTTGTAAAAAGCCTATATAAAGGCATCACTCTCATTTCAAAAGAGGAGCTCCATTAGAAAAAGGCTAGCTCCACTAAGGAGTATTAGGATTTGATAGCTCTCTCTTTTAATTTTCCTTTCTGCTTGAATCTTGGATTGAGATTTGAAGGAATTCTGTTTCATTCTTGATCTAAGATTGCTCTTTGTTGATTTTCTGCATAATTCAGTGAATTGAGTTTTGGATCCAAGTTTTTCTCTACGGCTTTCATCTTTCTTTCTTCTTCAATTTGCTTTCCTTTATTTCTTCTGCAATTGATCTTGTTGGATCAAGGAAGGATTTGAGATCTAGACTTGTTATCTAGTCTCCTCCACTCCTGAGATCTTCAATCACTTTTAATTTGCTGCAACTTAAGCATTGCTTTTCTGTTCTAAATTCTTCAAGGCATTTTTACTTTTCTGTTAAGATCTAGTTCCATTGAATCAATCCTCTACTCTTCTACTTGTTGCAATTTATTTTTCCTTGATTAATTTCTGCAAACCCACATCCCTGACCCATTTAAGATTCAAGCAATTTACATTTCTTGTCATTTAAGTTTCTGCAATTTACATTGCTTGTTCTTTAAGCTTCCTGCCTATTTACATTCTGCACTTTAAGTTCATTGCTATTTACATTTTGCTGCCACAATTCTCACTTAAATGATAGCTTGACTAAACTAATCACCCACTAAAGTTGCTTGATCCATCAATCCCTGTGGGATCGACCTCACTCTTGTGAGTTATTATTACTTGATGCGACCCGGTATACTTGCCGGTTGGATTTGTGTGTTGGAAATTCGTTTTTCCACAAAAACACCATCAAGTTTTTGGCGCCGTTACCGGGGATTGATTTAGATCAACAATGATTAAGTGGGTGAGAAGTCTAGATCAAGTATTTTTTTGTTTTTGTTCTCTGTTTTAAAGTGAAACCAAGGTGTTTGAGTTTTTGCCTCACTAAGAAATTCTCATCTCTGATATGAGTAATTTCAATTTTTCTTGGTGTTGTGTTTTCCAAAATTTAAATGGAGTTCAACTCATCTTATGATCAAACAAATTTTATGGGATATTACCCACCATCACCAATCTCTAATGGTGGCTGGGAATATCTCCAAGAGAATACACATTCTGAGCACTCAAATTCATGGAGATTTGCTTCAGAGACACAAGATGAGCAAGAAAATCATATGGGATACCAACCACCACCACAAAATGATTCATATCATTATCCTCATGGTGGATGGAAGTATCACCAAAGAATGGAAGAGCATCCAACCTCACGTCCCAGTTTCTCATTTGAAAGTTCTTCATCACTTGATTATGATTACTCTCAACCTTCATCTCTTGAACTAACAGATTGGGATTACCT
>NC_029774.3:88619317-88620093 GCF_000817695.3 Arachis duranensis | reverse complement strand
GAGATCCTTATTCATGACATATTCTTGGCTTGGTGATTGTATTTAACATATAACAGTTTCTTTTGTTTAGTTTTAATTCAAATAAATTGACATATGATCGTATTCTAAGTTTGGTGTTGCTATGCAACAAAATTTGGTTCCAATCCTTACTAGATACTTGCATTAATTTCAAGTGAAAGTGTCACACTAAGTTTGGTGTGCCACTTATATTTTTTTTATGCAATGTATCATGCACACCATCTTATGTTTGCAATCATAGTGTTTTTGTTTCTCCGTGCCTTGATTAGTATCTTTAATTTTGCTTGCTCAGAACACATGTACTACTAATTTTTCATTGTGTAAGACATTCATGATCCATCTTAGCCCCATAGCCATTGTTCTAATTGTTGCTTGAGGATGAGTAAGCATTCTGAGTTTGGCAAGGGAAAAAGGAAGAATAGAGGAAAAAGGACAACAATAATGAAGATGAACTACAAGGTTGTAGAGTTCCTTTTATTCTCATTTGTTTTCGGCACTTAAATTGCATGATTGTTTTCATCTTTTCTGTTTACACATGTGTATGAATAAAGCATAGCTTGGATTTTGAATTATAACATGGTGCTGTGACATTATAACTACCAACTTGAATCCTGTGAATTCAAAAGTAGTAAAGCATCATGTTCATAAACAAACAAGGAATTAAAGAAGAATTTAGCATGTGCATACAAGTATTGGAAAGCTAGTATGATTAATCGTTGCTCAATTGTATTGGATTTTATTTAATTGAAGTTTTTCAT
>NC_029774.3:88616782-88618471 GCF_000817695.3 Arachis duranensis | reverse complement strand
AAGTTGGGGTACACTTTGGAGCCTTAGGCCACGCTTTTAAAAGCGTGGCCCATGACCAAAAGAAAGAAAGAAGCAGCCAGCACGCACACTGCCCTGCTCTTGCCAAGGGCAGGGCAGAATCGTGATGCAAAGTGAGGTTGGAAGCAAGAATTTTCGCTAAGTTAAAATCTGGCCGCACACAGCATGACCAAGCCTACTTCAAAGGGCTATAACTTGAGCTACAGACGTCCAATTGATGTGCTTCCAGTTGCGTTGGAAAGCTGACATTCAGAGCTTTCCAACGATATATAGAAATCTATATTTGGCGTACAATTGAGGCAGGAACGGAAGGCATCTTTAACGGCCAAAAATAAGCAAAAATAAACCAAGGAAAAGAAGTAGCGTGTGCGTCTACCAAGTCTCGAACACGTAGCTTCATTTTTGGAAACACTACCCTGCCCTCCGCGAGCGGAGCTTCATTTTTGGAAACACTGCCCTGCCCTCCGCGAGGGCAGGGCAGCATTTTGTTGTGGCACGGCCAGCACACCAAACTGGCGCACCAAGGCATCCTTCGGCAGCACCAGCAGCACGCACAAGCACCAAATTGGCGTACCAGATTTTTCTGCCCTGCCCTCTGCGAGGGCAGGGCAGCATCCTGCGCACTAAGCTCGCACGCCACGCCCGCACCATGGCCGCACGCACCAAATCCTGCCCTGCCCTCCACAAGGGCAGGGCAGCCTCCTGGGAGCAACAACTGGGCCAACTTTCATATAAATTCAATTCCTCACCAAATTAAATCAAGGCCATCCAAGACCCATTTTCCCTCAAATCCAAAGCAAGCAAAGCCCACTCAACATGACTCAAAGGCACACAGAGAAGCTAGATTAGGAATTTCATTTTGTGAATTTGTTTTTAATTTCAATTTCATTTTATTGTCATTTTGTAAAAAAGCCTATATAAAGGCATCACTCTCATTTCAGAGGGGAGCTCGATTAAGAAGGCTAGCTCCACTAGGGAGCATTAGGAGGAGTAGTAGAGAGCTCTCTCTCCTTTAATTTTCATTTCTGTTTTGAATCTTGGATTGAGATTTGAAGGAATTATGTTTCATTCTTGATCTAAGATTGCTCTTTGTTGATTTTCTGCATAATTCAGTGAATTGAGTTTTGGATCCAAGTTTTTCTCTACAGCTTTCATCTTTCTTTCTTCTTCAATTTGCTTTCTACTTTGATCAAGGAAGGGATTGAGATCTAGACTTGTTTTCTAGTCTCCTCCACCCCTGAGATCTTCAACTTTCCCTTAGCTATTGAAATTGAGCTGCACTTTACTTTCTGCTTCATTCCTCTCCTGCTACGTTTACTTTTCTGTAATTTCCTTTCCTGCATTCTGCACTTTCACATCTTTGTTCACATTGAGCTTGATTTAATTTCCTGCACATTTACATTTTCTGCAATTTAAATTTCCAGTTGCTTAATCTATTGCTTTCTTTAATTTCCAGCACCAGACCCCTTTACCTTTGATGCAATTTACGTTTCTTGCAATTTAAGTTACAGCAATTTAATTATTCTGCACTTTTAATTCCCTGCCATTTACTTTCTGTTGGCTACACTTCATCCAAATTCACTTCAATGTTAGCTTGACTAAACTAATCACCCACTAAAGTTGCTTGATCCATCAATCCCTGTGGGATCGACCTCACTCTTGTGAGTTATT
>NC_029774.3:88614509-88616487 GCF_000817695.3 Arachis duranensis | reverse complement strand
AAGACTTCGTTCACATGCCCAGTTGGAGTTTTTGCCTATAGAAGAATGCCATTCGGATTATGCAATGCCCCAGCCACTTTTTAAAGGTGTATGCTCTCCATCTTCTCAGATATGGTTGAAAAATTTTTAGAGGTTTTCATGGATGACTTCTCTGTTTTTGGTGATAATTTCAATACTTGCCTAAACCATCTAACTCTTGTCTTGAAACGGTGCCAAGAAACTAATTTGGTTTTGAACTGGGAGAAGTGCCATTTCATGGTGCCTGAGGGAATTGTTCTTGGCCATAAAGTTTCAAGAAAAGGGATAGAGGTTGACAAGGCAAAAGTGGAAATAATAGAAAGACTCCCTCCACCAACTAATGTGAAATCTAAATCATAGAAAAACTTTCTGTACCAACCAATGTGAGATCTGTTAGAAGTTTCTTACGATATGCTGGATTCTATAGAAGATTCATCAAAGATTTTTCCAAAATAACTATACCACTAAGCGATTTGCTGGTGGTTGATAACCCTTTTCATTTTGATGAAAGTTGTAAGCATGCCTTTGAAACTTTAGAAACTAAACTCACAACAGCACCAATCATCACACCGCTAGATTGGGAATTACCTTTTAAACTCATATGTGATGCAAGTGACCTTGCAATTGGTGCTGTGTTGGGACAAAAGAAGGGCAACTTGCACCATGTCATCTACTATGCAAGTAAAGTATTGAATGAAGCTCAAAAAAATTACACTACAACAGAGAAGGAATTGCTAGCTGTAGTCTATGCATTTGATAAGTTTAGATCATACTTGATAGGATCTAAAATTGTGGTTTATACTGATCATGCTGCTCTCAAGTATTTGATGTCAAAGCAGGATGCTAAACCAAGACTTATCAGGTGGATTCTACTCCTACAAGAATTTGACATTGAGGTAAGGGACAGGAAAGGCACTGAAAATCTAGTTGCTGATCATTTGTCAAGGCTGCCACCAGAAACAATTCAAAAGGCCTCATTACCTGTGAATGAAAGCTTCCCAGATGAACATCTTATGCTGATCCAACAAACACCATGGTTCGCTGATATAGCAAACTACAAAGTAGGGAGGAAGATACCTCAAGAATTCACCAAGCAACAAGTGAAGAAACTACTCAATGAAGCAAGGAAGTTCTTGTGGGATGAACCCTATCTGTTCAGAAGGTGCTCTGATGGAGTAATCAAGAGATGTATTCCTGAAAGTGAAATGAGAGATATATTATGGCATTGCCATGGCTCAGCTTATGGTGGACACTTTGGTCCAGAAAGAACAGTAGCAAAGATATTACAAAGTGGTTTCTATTGGCCAACCATCTTCAAAGATGCCAGGGAGTTTGTCCACCAATGTAATGAATGCCAGAGAGCAGGAGGACTAACAAGAAGGAATGAGATGCACAGAACTTCATTTTGGAAGTAGAATTATTTGATCTATGGAGCATTGATTTCATGGGACCCTTTCCCCCTTCTTATTCATTTAGATATATCTTGGTAGCAGTGGAGTATGTTTCAAAATGGGTGGAAGCCATAGCCACAACTACCTGTGATGCACAAATTGTCCTTCAATTCCTAAAAAAGCACATCTTTACTAGATATGGAGTACCCAAGGGTCTCATCAGTGATGGTGGTGATCATTTTTGTAACAAACAAATGGAGAAACTTCTCCACAAATATGGAGTTATTCATAAAGTAGCCACACCATATCACCCTTAGACTAATGGGCAGGCGGAATTAGCAAACAGGGAACTGAAGAAGATCCTAGAAAAAACAGTCGGGAGCACAAGAAAGGATTGGGCTAGGAAGTTGGAAGATGCACTTTGGGCATACAGAACAGCTTTCAAAACTCCTATTGGGAAGTCCCCATTTCAGCTGTTATATGGCAAATCTTGTCATCTCCCTGTAGAACTTAAACACAAAGCCTTTTGGGCTACTAAACTTCTAAACCTGGATTCTGAAGCAGCAGGG
>NC_029774.3:88602342-88610578 GCF_000817695.3 Arachis duranensis | reverse complement strand
ATTAAAGCTAGAAAGCAATTAAACAGTCGAATAATGTGTTTGGTTGCTTGGAGCTAGCATCATGCAAGAGGTGAGAATGTGTTTTTAAATGATATTTTTGGTGGAACACCAAACTTAGAATCTTTCATTCTCCTTTAATTTGTTTTGGTGTGCAACACCAAACTTAGCTCCTTGCAATCCATATCAATTATTCAACATTTTTATTGAAAAAGCTATGAAAAGAAAACTACCTCAGGTTGGGTTGCCTCCCAACAAGCGCTCTTTTATTGTCACTAGCTTGACATCTTCTATTTTCGCTTCAAGGAGGATTTAGGTTATGAACCTCTTTTTCCTTGTTCCATTGTCCTCCTAGGTATAATTTTGCTCTATGACCATTTGCTGTAAACCTACTCTTTGTTGCTTCATCTAGCAATTCAATACTCCCATAAGGAAAGACCTTAGTTACCAAATATGCACCAGTCCACTTAGACTTAAGCTTGCCAGGGAATATCTTGAGTCGTGAGTTGTACAAGAGTACTTGTTGTCCAGGTTTGAATTCTTTCTTCAAAATCTTCCTGTCATGCCATCTCTTGGCTTTTTCCTTGTATATCTTGGTATTTTCATAGGCTTCTAGCCTAAACTCATTCAGCTCATTTAGCTGCAACAACCTTTTCTCCCCTGGTGCTTCAGAATCAAGGTTTAGAAGTTTAGTAGCCCAAAAGGCTTTGTGTTCAAGCTCTACAGGGAGATGACAAGATTTGCCATATAACAGCTGAAATAGGGACTTCCCAATGGGAGTTTTGAAAGCTGTTCTGTACGCCCAAAGTGCATCTTCCAACTTCCTAGCCCAATCCTTTCTTGTGCTACCTACTGTTTTTTCTAGGATTTTCTTCAGTTCCCTGTTTGCTAATTCAGCCTGCCCATTAGTCTGAGGGTGATATGGTGTGGCCACTTTATGAATAACAACATATTTATGAAGAAGTTTCTCCATTTGTTTGTTACAAAAATGACCACCACCATCACTGATGAGACCCTTGGGTACTCCATATCTAGTAAAGATGTGCTTCTTTAGGAATTGAAGGACAATTTGTGCATCACAGGTAGTTGTGGCTTTGGCTTCCACCCACTTTGAAACATACTCCACTGCTACCAAGATATATCTGAAAGAATAAGAAGGAGGAAAGGGTCCCATGAAATCAATGCCCCATAGATCAAACAATTCTACTTCCAAAATGAAGTTCTGCGGCATCTCATTCCCTCTTGTTAATCCTCCTGCTCTCTGGCATTCATTACATTGGTGGACAAACTCTCTGGCATCTTTGAAGATAGTTGGCCAATAGAAACCACTTTGCAATATCTTTGCAGCTGTTCTTTCTGGACCAAAATGTCCACCATAAGCTGAGCCATGGCAATGCCATAATATATCTCTTATTTCACTCTCAGGGACACATCTCCTAAGTATTCCATCATAACATCTTTTGAACAGATAAGGTTCATCCCACAAGAACTTCCTTGCTTCATTGATTAGTTTCTTCACTTGTTGCTTAGTGAATTCTTGAGGTATCTTCCTCCCCACTTTGTAGTTTGCTATATCAGCAAACCATGGTGTTTGTTGGATTAGCATAAGATGTTCATCTGGGAAACTTTCATTCACAGGTTGTGGGGCCTTTTGAATTGTTTCTTGTGGCAGCCTTGACAAATGATCAGCAACTCGGTTTTCAGTGCCTTTCTTGTCCCTTATCTCAATGTCAAATTCTTGTAGGAGTAGAATCCACCTGATAAGTCTTGGTTTAGCATCCTGCTTTGACATTAAATACTTGAGGGCGTCATGATCTGTAACATCCCTTCCAGCAAAATACCTTGCTTAAGTCAGGGTATTTCTACTAGAAAGAACGTTACGTGACCTTTTCTAATATTAACTACTTAATTATTGAGCCTTTATATCGAGTTCGCGTTTTAGTTTTAAGAAAATTCCGAAAAATTTTGTTTTTATTCATTCAAGATAGAAAATTTTGTTTTTATTCATTAAAGACATGTATCAAGGATAAATATTGCAAATAATAATAACAATCACAGAGGTATTATTATTAGTAATTCTTATACATAGGAAGTCATATAAACCCAAATACAATACCTACCCCTCTGATAAAATAAAACTTCAAAGGAAAAGAGCGAGGGGACTCTATGAAAGCAATTAAAACCATAAAGAAAACCTACTAATCGCTCGCAGCTTCAAATTGCGTCTTCAAACCTGTGTCACTGAAAGGGTGGAAAATTTGGGGGGAGAACCAAACCACATGTTCTCAGTAGAGGTAGAAAATGCCGTGAAAGTAAAGAATAAAGCGCAAATAGTTAATTTCATTCAGAGACATCTAAAAGAAAATTAACCTTCTTTAAAAGTATTCATCTAAAAGAAAATTAACCTTCTTTAAAAGCATTAGTTAGTTATTCAAAATCCTACCCATATTTTCTTTATAAAACTCTTAAAAGTTTCCTAGACTGTATGAATGACTAATTTGTTCCAAGCATAGGTTCATTAAGTCTATGCTGAACCAGCTTAATCTTTCATACTTTACTAAACCTCAAACACAAACCAATCACGACCTCAGACCTAAGCAATTCAATCAACATCCAATTCACCACAATCCAGTCAATCAGTTACAACCACAAGTAATGAGGTTCAAACACAATCAAGAGCAATTACATCAAGTATAGCAATTAGCAGTTAAACAGAATTATTCACTTAGGCAAACCAATAACAATATACACACCCAAACAATGTCACATAGATGCATATGATGAATGTCTAGTCCTAGTGCAGGCCATGAGCTCATGTGTCGGTTAGCACCTGCATTCCCGACATTTATCCGGTCACGAGTTCACGATTTCCCGGATACGATTCTCCGTTCAAATAAATGCGCATATAATTATTAGCAGCTCTATTGAGACAGCCTCTGCTTTCTACTCGCAGGAAATATACTCTTGGGAACGGAAAATTACTCTTGGGTTGCCTCAGGGCAACAGATAAATACACAATATCTCTTGGGTTGCATTAAGCAACAAATAAATAAATAATATCTCTTGGATTGCATTAAGCAACAAGTATATATATAATATCTCTTGAGTTACATTAAGCAACCAATAAGCAAACAATATCTCTTGGGTTGCCTCAAGCAACAAACAGACATCTCTTAGGTTGCTTCAAGCAACAGATAATCATACAATAAGTACTTTACTCTTTCCTTGTTCTTTCATAATTGCAAATACGCAAGCGGGACAAGACCCACGCCCTTGCCAACAATCTCATATGTCAAATAATCTTTTCTTAAAGGAATCATTGAAGTTATTATCATTAAACAAACCTTAAATATTGATTTTGATTAAGTCCTTATACTTTTATAAAAATTCGGACATGATCTCCTTTAAAAATAGAACTTAGCCACCCTTACGGCTCCCAACCAAACAATTTACCAAACTCTTTTCAACCTTTCCAATATCAATTCAACTCAGAAACAAGCAAATTCCAACATTGAATCAGCCATATAATGCTAAGGTTCATCTTTAATTTTATGAACTCATAACTCTCACTCAAGCATTCTCAACACCCTATCTTCTTTTCTGTTTTTAATATAGCAAATAAACTCGGAATTGCGCAAACTTTATGTCCAGGTGTTCGTCTTGAAATAAGCTTTCTAACAAACTAAAGATCATAATTTTCTGGTTTCTCTAGCCTTGGGAATAAAGGAAAAACCGAGACTGCTCTGCAGTGTGTAAAACCAGAAAAACAGCAGCAGCATGTGACATTCAAAATTCAATTTAAAATCCACGTTAAATCCCTTATCCAGGGGAGATCACGGCCAACTACTATAAATACACTGGAGCACCTAGGTATGGTACACATTCCACATTCTACACATATCTGCTTGGACCCATGCTAACTTAAGCATCGGAGTGTCATTGCAGGTACCACCACCAATCACTAAACATATCAAGCTCGGGTCCCTGACCCCCACCTCGGGCTTCTCCAGACGACCGAGCTATACGTTTCAGGTAACCCTCGGAACACATGGATACCCTGAAATTTAAGTCACATATGCTAAACATACTTAGTTTTCACTTCCAATTGGTTGCATCTCAATATCATTCCAGATTTAAAAATTATAACACCTCAAAGTTACTGACTTTGAAAACAAAGCCTGACTTTTACTGCATAAAACATCTTTCTTTGAAAATCCAAATCTTTAAAACCACAACTCTAACAATTCTAAATTTTTATGAAATTAAAGTATTAGGACCAAAGTTTCATTTAAAATTGGTTCCATTTCAAAATTCGAAATGCAGAATTTCCATTAAAGAAATCAAGTTGCTGCTGTGTTAAATGTTCTGCAGAAAAACCAGATTTGACATCCCCAATTCAAAAATTCACCATAAATCATAAACTTAATGAAAAAGTCTCAAATTTACCAGTTTAGTTCCTTGTATCCCCAAGTTTAACCCAGATTTGGTTCCACGCAATTCCGATAAACACAGAATTAGTTATAGCTTTTCAAAGCTGCTGACTCAGTTTAGAAGTTATGCAGAAAATCAGATTTTAGAATTCAACTTTGGAAAATCATAACTAATTCTCTAATTGATACGAAACCTTAAAAATTGAGTTTTCACAATTACACTTAATATAATTTACTTAACACTTAAATTCTTATCATTTTAGTCACTATAGAGTCACTGATTCACTTTCAAAGTTTCCGTTTATTTTCAAGAGAACCTGATTTTCAGCAAACCATTTAGTATTCAAAATCCAACCCTTCAATACCCCTCAAAACCAATTCCAAATCAACCACCAACCAAACTCATTAACATTTCCATATACCAAATAACAACTCAATGGCAACAAATCCAACATAACCCATGAAAATTCAGGAATTCTCAACAATTAATCATCAAACAATTCCCAATCCACATAATCAATCAATATCACTAATCAACAATTCCAAATCACAATTTCAGCCACAATTCAATATTCACATAGTCAATCAACTACTCACAGGTATTAAATCTATTTGCAGTTATTCAATAAACCTTGTAGGCATTCTTAAACTGAAATCGTTTTAAACCCCCTACCTCGATGTCGAAACTCGTAAGATTAAACGCTGTGAGCGGCTTTTCCTTTTGACTCACAGCAGTGGCAATTCCCACGCAAATCCGAATCTGGCACTGTCTCTAATCATGCTCGCAACGGCGACAATTCCACAACAGTAATGATAGTTACAGCGAAACAGGGAATTCAAATTGGATGGGAATAAAGAACAATTACAGCCCTGGGGATTTCAAGACAAGACATATACCAGAATCAATTCAGAACAAGCATGGCAATGATAATAAAACGTGTAAATGGGTCTTATTTAAGAAAAAGGTCAAACCAGAGTCAAAGTGGCAGTTTCAGTCTCAACACGGCAAATTCAGCAGCGGCAGAGTAACTAACTCGCTGTGACAAGTGGGTGGCGGCTCCAGGCAGAATCGATGACAACGATAGGGCCTTGGCCTTCGGCGGCAACGACAACAACGCTTGGTGATAGCAGCAGCCACAGAGGCCCAGCGTCACCCTTCACTCGCGGTTTCTCCCCCTCTGTTCGAACTTTATGCTTCCAGCCGCGACAACGATGGTGACGGGGTGGCAGCAACAGCTGCGCGGCGACGGAGTGGCGGCGCTGTCCTTCGCGCACGAGCTCTCCTTCTCCTCGCGTTTGTCCTTTCCCTTGCAAGCGTTCTCTCTCTATCCTCTGGCTCTGGCGATAGCGACGGTAACCGGCGCATGGAGCAGCACGGCGCAGCGATCCTCCTTCCTCTCTTCTTCCTCTGTTCCCTCACCCTCTCCCTCTGTTCTTCGTTTCCTTCTTTCTTCCCTTCTGTTTCCCCCCTCGAGCTCCCCGTTCCCTTTCTTTCCCTTTCTGATTGTAGATTTAGGGATTTAGTATATAAATTAGGGATTTGTGATATTAGGATTAAAATTAAGATTTTATAAAAGAATATGGATAGATATGAATAGATATTTTGATAAAATTGGAAGGAAGAGTAATTTTAAAATCAAATATATTCTTTTAAAATATTTAAAAACATCATTTATCAACATATTGTTAAGTGGAATTAATTATTTTTAATTTAAATTATAAAATAAGCATATTAATCACATTTTTATAAAATATAGTTTAAACTCAATACTAATTATTCAAATTAAATGATATAACCTTTTATATTTTTCTATCACAGAAACTTTAATTTCAATTTACAAAATATTTAATTATAATAAAATTACTTAAACTTTAAGTATTTATAAAAATTCATTTAATCATTCCTAATAAATTAATCTCTAAAAAAAATGATATAACTTTTTATTATTTTTCTATCACCGAAACTTTAATTTCAATTTACAAAATATCTAATTATGATAAAATTACTTAAATTAAATATATAATACTTCCATTACTAAATTTTATTTCCAAAGCATATGAAATAACCAATTATAAAAATTACATAAGAATATTAATTAACTTAAACTCCAAATATTAATAAAACTAATTTAATTATTCTTAATTGACTAATTTATAAAATAAGATATCAAATTAATAAAATAAATCGTAACCCTTTCAGAATAAAAGTTACTTGAATTAAATTATACAATTCTTTCTTATTTTTCAATTACTAAAATTATACAAAATATTCCATTATAATAAAATTACTTAAGAATATTAATTAATTCAAAATAAACTATCTCCAAATCTATTTAATTAGTTCTAATAAAATAATTTCTAAAATTATAAAGTTTAAACTCAATAAGGTAAAATCACAATTTATTTACATTTAGATTTTTTTCAAAAATGCGGGATGTTACATGATCAATATAAACCACAATTTTAGATCCTATCAAGTACGATCTAAACTTATCAAATGCATAGACTACAGCTAACAATTCCTTCTCTGTTGTAGTGTAATTTTTTTGAGCTTCATTCAATACTTTACTTGCATAGTAGATGACATGGTGCAAGTTGCCCTTCTTTTGTCCCAACACAGCACCAATTGCAAGGTCACTTGCATCACATATGAGTTTAAAAGGTAATTCCCAATCTAGCGGTGTGATGATTGGTGCTGTTGTGAGTTTAGTTTCTAAAGTTTCAAAGGCATGCTTACAACTTTCATCAAAATGAAAAGGGTTATCAACCACCAGCAAATCGCTTAGTGGTATAGTTATTTTGGAAAAATCTTTGATGAATCTTCTATAGAATCCAGCATATCGTAAGAAACTTCTAACAGATCTCACATTGGTTGGTACAGAAAGTTTTTCTATGATTTTTACTTTTGCCTTGTCAACCTCTATCCCCTTTCTTGAAATTTTGTGACCAAGAACAATTCCTTCGGGTACCATAAAATGGAATTTTTCCCAGTTTAAAACTAAATTAGTTTCTTCGCACCTTTTAGAGACTAGTGGGAAGTGATCTTTGCGTGTGGCATCATTCAGCCTTCTATAGTCAATACACATCCTCCACCCCGTCACAGTTCTTGTGGGAATGAGTTCACTCCTCTCATTAATAATGACTGTCATCCCACCTTTCTTTGGTACCACTTGGACTGGGCTTATCCATGAGCTATCGGAAATAGGATATATAATTCCTGCATTCCATAATTTCATTACTTCCTTCTGGACGACTTCCTTCATTGCAGGATTTAGTCTTCTCTGAGGTTGAATTACTGCTTTGGAATTGTCCTCCAAAAGAATTTTATGCATACATACTGTAGGGCTAATGCCTTTCAGGTCATCAATGGTCCATCCTAAAGCATCCTTGTGAGCTCTGAGAACATCAAGAAGCTCTCCTTCTTCTCTCTTTGTCAAGGATGAATTAATGATTACTGGGAAGCTCTCTGAAGTGCCAAGAAATGCATATTTGAGATGAGAAGGTAATGGCTTTAGTTCTTGCTTTTGCACTTCTTCTTTCTTGCTTGGTTCCTCCTCTTTGTCTATGGAAACCTCAGCTGCGTGTTCCTCTATTGTTTCCTGCTTGTCTTTTTCTTGCTCATCCTGATTAGTATCTAACATTTCTTCCACCAGGCTCTCTATCATATCCACTCTCAAATGATCTTCCTGCTCAAGAGGGTGTTGCATTGACTTAAAAACATTTATGATCATTTGCTCATTGTGTACTCTGAAAATCATTTCTCCTTTTTCCACATCTATAATGGCTCTTGCAGTTGCTAGAAATGGTCT
>NC_029774.3:88590626-88599966 GCF_000817695.3 Arachis duranensis | reverse complement strand
GTGGTTGATTTAGTCAAGCGAATCAAATATTGGTTGAGTGGTTTATCTTTGACAGAAGCTAAATTGCTTGAATTGTAAAGGAGAGGGGAGAATTGCAGTAAATTAAAGGACAGGAAAGTAAAAGTGCTGAATCTTAAAGGACAAGAAATTAAATGACTGAAACTTAAAGTGCAAGGAATGTAAATTGCAGTAACTTAAGTGGCAAGAAATGTAAATTGCTTGAATATAAAAGGGGAATTAAGGATTGGGAATTCAGAATTCCAGCAAGAGAAAGTAGATTGCAACAATTAATAAAGTAGAAGATGAATTGGAATAAACTAAATTTCAAATAGAAAATGAAATTAAACTACAACAGGGGTTCACAGAAGAACCAAAAAGAAAAATGGGATCTCAGGACTCAAGAGACTAGATAGCAAAGTCTAGATCTCAATTGCCTTCCCAGATCCAAGTCCACAAAGCAATTAACAAGAAATTGAAGAAGAAGCAGTAAAGTAACTGAAATTCAACTAAATTATGCAGAAGAAGATTTAAAGAGGTTTTGAATGGAGATTGAGACAGAATTTCCTCAATTCTTCACACCCAAAACTCAAAACAAGGAAATTAAAAATGCCCACACAAGAACGAGGAAGAAGAGAGATCAATTCTCCTCCCCAATTCTCTGAAATCTCAGTGAAGTTCCTTAGAGAAAGTTCAAAAGCTCAAAATAAAAGTAAAGGTTCAAAGGAAAATTCAAAGTTCAAAAGTAAAGAAAAAGCTCCTAATTACATCAAACTATCTTCTATTTATACACTTTCTATTCTTGGATCTTAGGATTTGGATGGGCTTTTGATTTGGTGAAGGAATGAATTTTATTGGATTTTTAATCTAATTTTAGCCCATGAAGGATTGCTTCCAGGAGGCTGCCCTGCCCTTGTGGAGGGCAGGGCAGAAAATTGATGCGTGCAGCCTTGGTGCGAGCGTGGCGTGCGAGCTTGGTGCGCAGGATGCTGCCCTGCCCTCGCGGAGGGCAGGGCAGAAATTTCTGGTGCGCCATTTTGGTGCCTATGCGCGCTGCTGGTGCTACCGGATGATGCTGTGGTGCGCCAGGTTGGTGCGCTGGCCGTGCCACAATAAAATGCTGCCCTGCCCTCGCGGAGGGCAGGGCAGTGTTTCCAAATTGAAGTCCCGTGTTCGAGACTTGGCCGATGCACACACTACCTATTTTCCTTGGCTTTCTTGGCACCATAATGAGGCCTAGTTCCTTGCTTCTTCATTGTTCCGTGTTCGACTCTTGTGGCAAGCATTGGTAGGCTTTTTCCTTTGATTTATTTTCCATGAAGGCCCGATACTGCCCTTGTGGAGGGCAGGGCAAGGTTTTGCTCTTCTTTGATTCAAGGCACAATTTTGTGCTCTGCCCTTATCGTGGGCAGGGCAGAGTTGCCTCATCAAGTCTTGTTCCCTTATGTTGCCCTCCTAGAGGGCAGTGTGCCCTTGTGGAGGGCAATGCTTGCTCTCTCCTTTATGCGCCACGCCTTTTTCTCCTTGAGCCACGCTTCCTTAAGCCACGCTTTCTCTTTTCTTCTTTTCTTCACCTACAATCAACCAAAATAACCACTCAAAGTATCACTAAATTCACAAGGCTTATAAATCAATTAAAAATCACTTAAATTCAGCTTAAACCTTATGAGTTAACATTAATTTCATGGTGGTTGTTTGATTTAAAGAAGTTATGCATTTTCATTCCAAATTACTTACTTAGGATGCAAGAAAGTGCATAAAGATTAATAAAACAAGTGAAATTAGCTTGAAAAATGGGTATATGATGACTTGTTATCAGAAGGTCCTAAGCATATTAGACTAGGACCAAGGGTGGATGACTCCCATAATCAACTATCTCAAGTCCAGAACACTCCCCACAGATAAAATGGAGGCAAAAAGGCTAGTACGAGAAGCACAGTACCACGCCATAATGCACGACGTCCTATATAAGAAAGGTATCTCAACACCCCTCCTAAAATGTGTCCCGATCTCCACTACAAGGGAAATCCTAGAAGAAGTCCATGGTGGCATGTGCGACAACCACCTCGGGGCACGAGTTCTTTCCAAAAAGGTATTTCGAGCTGGCTTTTACTGGCTGACCTTGTAAAATGAAGCAACAGAGTTCGTCAAAACATGCCCCCTGTGCTAGAAGCAGGCCAACTTTCATATCGTCCCACCCGAAGAACTCATATGCATCACTTCACCTTGGCCGTTCGCAAAGTGGGGGCTCGACCTCCTCGAACCATTCCCCTAGGGATTATGACAAGTTAAGTTCCTCATTGTGGGAATAGATTATTTCACAAAGTGGATCGAGGCAGAACCATTGGACGCCGCCACCACCCAAAGAAGTCGGAAGTTTCTGTACAGAAACATTTTCACAAGGTTTGGGGTTCCATGCTCCATCACCATAGACAATGGCACTCAGTTCACCGACACGAGCTTTAGGAATTTGGTAGCCGTTCTAAAAATCAAGCACTAGTTCACCACTGTAGAACACCCACAGGCCAATAGACAGGCAGAAGCCACTAATAAAGTCATATTGGCTGTGTTAAAACGGAGACTACAGGACGCAAAAAGAGCCTCGGCTGAAGAACTCCCGTAAGTCCTATGGGCATACCAGACGACGCCACACTCTATCACTGGGGAATCACCTTTTCGACTTGCTTACGGAATGGAGGCAATGATTCCCGTAGAGGTAGAAGAAAGATCCCCTAGGGTGATCCTCTACAACGAAGATACCAACTCCCAAGCATAGAGGGAAGAGCTCGACCTACTTTCAGAAGTCCAAGAAAGAATTTGGATTAGAGAGGAAGCACTAAAGCGTCAAATGGCTTTAAGGTATAACTGGAAAGTAATCCTATGAAGCTTCACTACCAACGACCTCATCCTAATCCGAAATTATTCGGAGCAGGTCAGTCAGGAGAAGGGAAGCTAGCAGCCAACTGGAAAGGGTCATATCGAGTCACAGAAGTACTAGGAAAAGGTTACTATAGGGTGGCCAACCTCCAAGGGCGGGAGCTCCCAAGATCATGGAACGCCTGCAACCTAAGAAGGTACTATAGCTAGAAAAAGGTCTCTGGCCAAGGCGCACTCTTTATCCCCTAAAAGGGTTTTTTAATGAGGCACTGGGCCCAGACCTAAAAGTTGCCCGACTAGTAGGGTAAGCACCCATATGTACATACTCTTATCTATATTTTTCATTTTACTACTTGAATAAAAATTTAAGATTCCCTAGAAAGTTTCCTAACAAGACGTATTAATTTACGCTCGAAATGCAAAATTCATCGCCCGACCAAGGAAAGGTCGGCAAGGTGAAGTGACAACATCAAAAGTTAATGCAAGAAATTATAAAAAGTAACCCATACAAAGCGACTTGATGAGGTCGGACTAAAAATAGGATTACTAAAAATAACTTGAAAATGCCCGACAGAGAAGTCAGACCAATGAAAGGATCACTAAAAAGGGAACAAACACCACACAAAGGCCAAAAAGGGTGAAAAACCTAGGCCCCAAGTGCTCAGCTAAAAGGTACAAACCCTAAAAAAGGGGAGGCTACTTAAAAAGTGAAAGCACGACCTCAAGACGGAGCTAAAAAGTCATCCAAATAAACTAAAAAGAAAGGGTTCAATATGAGAACACCACCTAAAAGGTTATTGGAAACCGACTATAAAGCTCGGACAGTAAGCTATAAAAGACGACATCGCCAAAGCAGAAGGTTGACAGCACAACCAAGACAAGGCATAGTCTGAAAAGCAAAGGTAGAAGTTCCTGAAACAAACACTACCTCAAGAAGATGTCAGACCACAGAGCTCCGAACACCTAGCTCCCAAGGGCATAAGAGCCCGCAAAGGGGTGCTGTCATCACAACGTAAAACCATACAATGGCTAAAAACAAAAGCATTCCACCAAAGCCAGTTAATGCACCGCCAGACACCAAAAATTAAAACATTAAAGGCTCCAGGGCTACCCAATGGCAACCCAAGATTTAAAAGTGTTTTAATTAAAAAATGTTTCCAGGAGGTAACTATGAAGTGTTAAGAAACTGCCAAAGTTCAAAAGGTCCACAGATAGGACCACACCAGTACATAATAAGAGATATATAAAAAGAGAATCACAAGGGGTGGCTGCATCTTTGGGAGAAGGAGGGATAACTGAGATCGGCGTAGCTCTAACAACCCCATCCGGGTCATTCAAGATCTCCATGTCAGGCTCAGGCTCAGGATCAGAAGGGAGCACCTCAGTAGAAGGGTGATGAGCATATAATTTATACGCTTTTTGGCATTATTTTTAGGTAGCTTTTAGTATGTTTTAGTTACTTTTTAGTATATTTTTATTAGTTTTTATGCAAAAATCACATTTCTGGACTTTACTATGAGTTTGTGTGTTTTTCTGTGATTTCAGGTATTTTATGGCTGAAATTGAGGGACCTGAGCAAAAATCTGATTCAGAGGCTGAGAAAGGACTGTAGATGCTGTTGGATTCTGACCCTCCTGCACTCGAAGTGGATTTTCTGGAGCTACAGAAGCCCAATTGGCATGCTTTCAATTGCGTTGGAAAGTAGACATCTTGGGCTTTCCCAGCAATTTATAATAGTCCATACTTTACCCGAGACTTGATGGCCCAAACTGGCATCCAAACGCCCACCAGAGACTCTTTTCTGGCGTAAAATGCCAGAACTGGCACTAAAGCTGGAGTTAAATGCCCAAACTGGCACCCAAGCTGGCGTTTAACTCCAAGGATGGCCTATGCACATGAAAGCTTCAAGGCTCAGTCCAAACACACACCAAGTGGGCCCCGAAAGTGGATTTCTACACTATCTACTCATTTTCTGTAAACCTAGGTTACTAGTTTAGTATAAATAGCACTTTTTGACTATTGTATTTCATCTTTGGACCACTTTTAGTATAAATAGCACTTTTCTTCCCTTGTTTTCGAATTCTTATGCCATTTGGGAGGCTGGCCATTCAGCCATGCCTAGACCTTTTATTCTTATGTATTTTCAACGGTAGAGTTTCTACACCTCATAGATTAAAGTGAGGTGCTCTGCTGTTCCTCATGAATTAATGCAAGTACTATGGTTTTTCATTCAATGCATGCCTACTTCTTCTCCAAGATATACTATTGTACTTAATTCAGTTAAGTCAGACTAAAGGGATGACCCGTGACAATCACCCTCTATCTTCAGTACTCACTTAGCCAAGATTCGCATGCTTGACAACCACAAAGCGGTCTACATGATGTTCAACGTAGTCATTGGACGATAGCCGGAGTATATTCTCTTGAGTCTCTAATCAGCGATTCACATCGTCTATCCTAACAACAGAGGATCTGAATCTGGGATTAGGATCTTCGTGGTACAGGCTAGAACACTAGACAGCATTCCTAAGATCCGGAAAGTCTAAACCTTGTCTGTGGTATTCTGAGTAGGATCTGGGAAGGGATGACTGTGAGGAGCTTCAAACTCGCGAATGTTGGGTGCAGTCACAGTGTACAAATGGATCAATGGATCTTATTCCGACAGTAGTGAGAACCGATAGATGATTAGCCCTGCGGTAGCTGTGCCTGGTATTTTTCATTCGAGACGAGAAATCCAACAGTTGATTAGCCGTAAAGAGACCATAGCCGGACCATTTTCACTGAGAGGATCATACAGCTTAGCATGGAAGGGAGCACGAATGATTAGATGAAGGCAATAGGAAAGCAGGCGTTCAGGAGTAACAAAGCATCTCCAAACGTCTGAAATTCCCACCAATGAATTACATAAGTATCTCTATCTTATTTTATATTTTATTTATCTTTCAATTATCAATACCTCTTAATCATTTGAATCCGCCTAACTGGGATTTAAAAGATGACCATAGCTTGCTTCAAGCCAGCAATCTCCGTGGAATCGACCCTTACTCACGTAAGGTATTACTTGGACGACCCAGTGCACTTGCTGGTTAGTTGTGCAGAGTTGTGAAAAGTGTGATCACAATTTCGCATACCAAATGGGCTGCAGAGACCTTAACTATCGTCACAGATGGAGGAGCCTCATCATCATCAGGAGTAGGCACAATCTTGCCATCCTCCACAATATTATCCATGCTAAACAGACTGAGGTCGGCGTCAGGGGCAATAACTCGGACCTGGGCCTTCAGATTCTCGTATAAAGCAGTCATATCATTCACCACATGGCCCTGGAGTTCGGCATAGTCATCATAAGCAGACTGAAGCCTCTCCTTGTTCTCCAACAGCTTGCCAAAGGTCCGAGAATAGCTCTCCTTAGCCTTTTTGGCCATATCTTCAGCCAGATTAGCGGCCGCCTCCGCAGCTGTGGCCCTAGCCTTTTCTTTCTCCACCATAAGCTCCAATCCAACACTCTTGGCCTCCCACTCACACTTCAATCCCTCCACCCTCTTATAAGAACAGACAGGAGACTCTTTAATAACACGAGACAAGGCAGCACTAAGATTAGCCATTTGGATACTATTGCTTGATATAAAGTCGAGGTGGTGAAGGATTGACACATCATCCATAGGATCCTTGCCAGAATGAGCAATGAGTTCTGAAGCGAAAGCCACACCATCAAAGTCTTTATCATCCAAATTATAAGTCTCGGCAGTCCTCGGCTTCTTGGGAGGAGGACCAGAGGAGGAAGGGGGGAAGGCAGTACTAGAAGTCACCAAGAGAGGCTCAGTAGGAACCATCCAAACTCGAGGGGTCAAGATGACCTTCCTCAGACCTTGAAGGTCAGACTCTGGCTTCTCCGGAGGAACCTGGCCAGAACCCTCCCCCGACGTCTTGTTCTAAATATTTTTAGCAGCCAATGTTTTCTTGGTCTTCCTCAGAAACTTCATCGAACCAGAATGGGCCACCATCTCTGAAAAAGAGAAAAGGAAACCACAAAAATAGTCACACAGCAGAGGAATCTAAAATTCAAACAAATACACAAGGACACGGCCTCATAAAGAAGTCGGCCACTACCTAGTTCAGAGCGAAGGAGAGCCGAATCTCCTAAAAACTTCTTCGTGTCCAAATGAGGAGGCTCCCCCCAATGCTCCTCCAACACACCTACAAAGGCCTTCTTTATTTTATCTAAACTCTCCCAGGGATACTTAAGAACTACAGGATCTTTCTGCCACCTTAAGAGAAAAGTCGACTCATCATTTTCGTCCAGAAAGAAGGGGCAAACATCTTCAACAGCCCGGACTTTAAAATAAAAATTTTTAAAGTCCCGAAAAGAGTCATCAAACATGGAAAATACTTTACTCCCTTGGGTAGCCCGAAAGGAGATCCAAGAAGCCTTCTTCTTGGCTGCCCCCGGTTTGGTCAGCACAAACAAGTAAAGAAAAAGGGAAAGGGTAGGACGGACACCTAGCTCTTGACACAACAACTGAAAAATTTTCATAAAAGCCCAAGAGTTCAGGTGAAGCTGTAAATGGGCCATATTACAGTTCCACAAGATTTCGGTCTCAAACACAGTAAAAGAAATGGTAATACCTACTGATGACAAGTCATCATATACCCATTTTTCAAGCTAATTTCATTTGTTTTGATGCTAACTCATGAGGTTTAAGCTAATTTTAATTGAATTTTAATTGATTTATAAACCTTGTGAATTTAGTGATAACCTTGTGAATTTAGTGATACTTTGAGTGGTTGTTTTGGTTGATTGTAGGTGAAGAAAAGAAGAAAAGAGAAAGCGTGGCTTAAGGAAGCGTGGCTCAAGGAGAAAAAGGCGTGGCGCATAAAGGAGAGAGCAAGCATTGCCCTCCACAAGGGCACATTGCCCTCTAGGAAACAAGGCTTGAAAGGGCAGAGCACAAAATTGTGCCTTGGATCAAAGAAGAGAAAAACCTTGCCCTGCCCTCCACAAGGGCAGTATCGGGCCTTCATGGAAAATAAATCAAAGGAAAAAGCCTACCAATGCTTGCCACAAGAGTCGAACACGGAACAATGAGGAAGCAAGGAACTAGGCCTCATTACGGTGCCAAGAAAGCCAAGGAAAATGGGTAGCGTGTGCATCGGCCAAGTCTCAAACACAGGACTTCAATTTGGAAACACTGCCCTGCCCTCCGCAAGGGCAGGGCAGCATTTTGTTGTGGCACGGTCAGCGCACCATTCTGGCGCACCAAGGGGCGGTTCGGCAGCACCAGCAGCACGCACAGGCACCAAACTGGCGCACCAAAATTTTCTGCCCTGCCCTCCGCGAGGGCAGGGCAGCATCCTGCAGCACACACCAACGCACCACGCTCGCACCAAGGCTGCACGCATCAATTTTCTGCCCTACCCTCCACAAGGGCAGGGCAGCCTCCTGGAAGCTAATTCTTCATGGGCTAAAATTGGATTAAAAATCCAATAAAATTCATTTCTTCACTAAATCAAAAGCCCATCCAAATCCCAATATCCAAGAATAGAAAATGTATAAATAGGAGATAGTTTGATGTAATTAGGACCGGACCTTTCCCTTTACTTTTGAACTTTGAATTTTCCTTTGAACCTTTACTTTTATTTTGAGGTTTTGAACTTTCTCTCGGAGAATTCACTGAGATTTCAGAGAATTGGCGAGGAGAATTGATCTCTCTTCTTCCTCGTTCTTGCTTGGGCACTTTTAATTTCCTTGTTTTGAGTATTGGGTGTGAAGAATTGAGGAAATTCTGTCTCAATCTCCATTCAAAACCTCTTTAAATCTTCTTCTGCATAATTTACTTGAATTTCAGTTACTTTACTGCTTCTTTTTCAATTTCTTGTTAATTGCTTTGTGGACTTGGATCTGGGAAGGCAATTGAGATCTAGACTTTGCTATCTAGTCTCTTGAGTCCTGAGATCCCATTTTTCCTTTTGGTTCTTCTGTGAACCTCTGCTGCAAGTTAAATTCAATTTCTGTTTGAATTCTAGTATTTCTAGTTCAACTTCTGCTTTATTAATTGTTGCAATTAAATTTCCCTTGCTAAAATTCTGAATTCCCAATCCTTAACTCCCCTTTTCCATTCAAGCAATTTACATTTCTTGCATTTTAAGTTACTGCAATTTACATTTCTTGCACTTTAAGTTTCAGTCATTTAATTTCTTGTCCTTTAAGATTCAGCACTTTTACTTTCCTGTCCTTTAATTTACTGCAATTCTCCCCTCTCCCTTTACATTCCAAGCAATTTAGCTTCTGTTAAAGATAAACCACTCAACCAATACTTGATTCGCTTGACTAAATCAACCACTAAACTAAAATTGCTCAATCCTTCAATCCCTGTGGGATCGACCTCACTCCCGTGAGTTTTTATTACTTGATGCGACCCGGTACACTTGCCGGTGAGTTTTGTGTTGGATCGTTTTCCACACATCA
>NC_029774.3:88586079-88586301 GCF_000817695.3 Arachis duranensis | reverse complement strand
CGCGCCAATTGGAGTTTTGTAGCTCCAGAAAATCCATTTCGAGTGCAGGGAGGTCAGATTCCAACAGCATCAGCAATCCTTTTGTCAGCCTTCTTCAGAGTTTTGCTCAAATCCCTCAATTTCAGTCAGAATTTACCTAAAATCACAGAAAAACACACAAACTCATAGTAAAGTCCAGAAAAGTGAATTTTAACTAAAAACTAATGAAAATATACTAAAAAA
>NC_029774.3:88585026-88585796 GCF_000817695.3 Arachis duranensis | reverse complement strand
TGAAATTCAGAATGATTGGCTTCTTTAGGAACTCAGAATCCAGATAGTGTTATTGATTTTCCTAGTTAAGTATGATGATTCATGAACATAGCTACTTATTGAGTCTTGGCTGTGGCCCAAAGCACTCTGTCTTCCAGTATTACCACCGGATGGGTGAACCTTTTCAGATTGTGACTCAGCTTTGCTAGAGTCCCCAATTAGAGGTGTCCAGGGTTCTTAAGCACACTCTTTTTGCCTTGGATCACAACTTTATTTCTTTCTTTTCTCTCTTTTTTTCGTTTTCTTTTCTTTTTCTCTTTTTTTTTTCATTGCTTTTTCTTGCTTCGAGAATCATTTTTATGATTTTTCAGATCCTCAGTAACATGTCTCCTTTTTCATCATTCTTTCAAGAGCCAACATTCATGAACCACAAATTCAAGATACATATGCACTGTTTAAGCATACATTCAGAAAACAAAAATATTGCCACCACATCAAAATAATTAAACTGTTATAAAATTCAAAATTCATGCAATTCTTTTTCTTTTTTCATTAAGCACGTTTTTATTCAAGAAAGGTGATGGATTCATAGGGCATTCATAACTTTAAGGCATAGACACTAAGACACTAATGATCACAAGACACAAACATAGATAAACATAAGCCCTAAAATTCGAAAAACAGAAGAATAAAGAACAAGGAAATTAAGGAACGGGTCCACCTTAGTGATGGCGGCTCGTTCTTCCTCTTGAAGGTCCTATGGAGTGCTTGAGCTCCTCAATGTCTCTTCC
>NC_029774.3:88583139-88583453 GCF_000817695.3 Arachis duranensis | reverse complement strand
TTGAAAACTTCCCAGGATCTTGTCTCTTTTGAGGCAGTTTCTGCCTAGACAAGTCATCCAGTTCCTTGGTGAGCAAAGGGGATTCATCCTCCCAAGTCTCATTTCCAAATAACTTGTCATTTAACTTCATGATTGCTCCAAGGTATTTAGCAACTTGCTCTTCAGTGACATACTCATCCTCTTTAGAGGAAGAATACTCATCAGAGCTCATGAACGGCAGAAGTAAGTCCAATGGAATCTCTATGGTCTCAGTTTGAGCCTCAGATTCCCATGGTTCCTCATTGGGGAACTCATTGGAGGCCAGTGGACGTCCG
>NC_029774.3:88582485-88582755 GCF_000817695.3 Arachis duranensis | reverse complement strand
AGGTCTCTGTTGATCCTTCCATGAAAGATTTGGATGATTCCTCCATGAAGGATTATAGGTGTTTCCATAGGGTTCTCCCATTTAATTCACCTCTTCCTTTGAAGGGTTCTCAGGATCATAAGCTTCTTCCTCAGATGAAGCTTCCTTAGTACTGCTTGGTGCATTTTGCATTCTAGATAGACTTTGAGAAATCATATTAACTTGTTGAGTCAATATCTTGTTCTGAGCCAATATGGCATTCAGAGTGTCAATCTCAAGAACTCCTTACTT
>NC_029774.3:88579822-88581025 GCF_000817695.3 Arachis duranensis | reverse complement strand
CTTGTGCCATCCTGGCGTTAAACGCCCAGAATGGTGCACATTCTGGCGTTTAACGCCCAAAATGCTACCCTTTTGGGTGTTAAACGCCCAACCAGGTACCCTGGCTGGCGTTTAAACGCCAGTCTGTCCTTCTTTACTGGGCGTTTTGAACGCCCAGCTTTTTCTGTGCAATTCCTCTGCAGAATGTTCTGAATCTTCAATTCTCTGTATTATTGACTTGAGAAGACACAAATTAAAAATATTTTTGGATTTTTAATAATAAGGAAAAATCAAAATGCAACTGAAATCAAAAGAACAATGCATGCAAGACACCAAACTTAGCATTTTGTATACTACTGACACTAACAAAATGAAAATGCATATGAGACACACAAAACACTCAAGTCAATTGAATTCAAAGATCAGAGTAAGAAATCATCAAGAATTACTTGAAGATCTTTAAGACACATGAATGGATGCATGCAGTTGACACCAAACTTAAGATGAGACACTATACTCAAACAAGAAATTTTTGGATTTTATGATTTTTTTGATTTTTTTGTGTTTTTCGAAAATTAAGTGGAAAAAGGTATCAAAATTCTTAATGAGAATTCCAGGAATCAGTGCAATGCTAGTCTAAGACTCCGGTCCAGGAATTAGACATGGCTTCACAGCCAGCCAAACTTTCAAAGAAAGCTTCGATCCAAAACACTAGACATGGCCAAAGGCCAGCCAAGCCTTAGCAGATCACTGCTCCAAAAGCAAGATTGATAGAAATCAACAAGCTCTTGTGATGATAAGTTGAAACCCCGGTCCAATGAGATTAGACATGGCTTCTCAGCCAGCCAGATTTCAACAAATCATCATGAAACTCTAGAATTCATCTTCAAGAATTTCGAAAAAATAAATACCTAATCTAAGCAACAAGATGAACCTTCAGTTGTCCAAACTCAACAATCCCCGGCAACGGCGCCAAAAACTTGGTGCTGTTGCCGGATCAGAAATTTGGCACTGATGTTACCGGACCAAAAGCTTGCCGAAAACTCGAACAATCCCCGGCAACGGCGCCAAAAACTTGGTGCACGAAATTGTGATCACTACTTTTCACAAATCAATTAATCCCCGGTGATGAACCCAAAAACTTTGTGCTCAATACCATGGCATAAACACAACTTCGCACAACTAACCAGCAAGTGCACTGGGTCGTCCAAGTAATAAACCTTA
>NC_029774.3:88570401-88572367 GCF_000817695.3 Arachis duranensis | reverse complement strand
GTGCCAGTTCCGGCGTTTAACGCTGGGATTTCTGAGGGTGACTTTGAACGCCGGTTTGGGCCATCAAATCTTGGGCAAAGTATGGACTATCATATATTGCTGGAAAGCCCAGGATGTCTACTTTCCAACGCCGTTGAGAGCGCGCCAATTGGGCTTCTGTAGCTCCAGAAAATCCGCTTCGAGTGCAGGGAGGTCAGAATCCAACAGCATCTGCAGTCCTTTTCAGTCTCTGAATTAGATTTTTGCTCAGGTCCCTCAATTTCAGCCAGAAAATACCTGAAATCACAGAAAAACACACAAACTCATAGTAAAGTCCAGAAAAGTGAATTTTAACTAAAAACTAATAAAAATACACTAAAAACTAACTAGATCATACTAAAAACATACTAAAAACAATGCCAAAAAGCGTACAAATTATCCGCTCATCAGCAGGGCAGCCTCCTGGAAGCTAATTCTTCATGGGCTAAAATTGGATTAAAAATCCAATAAAATTCATTTCTTCACCAAATCAAAAGCCCATCCAAATACCAAGATCCAAGAATAGAAAGTGTATAGATACAAGATAGTTTGATGTAATTAGGACCTTTTCCTTTACTTTTGAACTTTGATCTTTCTTTTGAGCTTTGAATCTTTATTTTTGGAACTTTTGAGATTTCAGAGAATTAGGGAGGAGAATTGATCTCTCTTCTTCCTCGTTCTTGTGTGGGCATCTCTACTTTTCTTGTTTGAGTCTTGGGTGTGAAGAATTGAGGAATTTCTGTCTCAATCTCCATTCAAGATCTCTCTAATTTCTTTTTTGCACAATTGAGTTCAATTTCATTTCCTTTACTGCTTCTTCTTTAATTTCTTGTCAATTGCTCTGTGAACTTGGATCTGGGAAGGCAATTGAGATCTAGACTTTGCTATCTAGTCTCTTGAGTCCTGAGATTCCATTTTCCTTGTTGGTTCTTCTGTGAACCTCGGCTGCAAGTTAATTTCCATTTCTATTTGAGAGCTAATCTATTTCAATTCATCTCTTGTTTAGTTAATTGTTGCAGTTTAATTTCCCTTGTTTAAATTCTGAAATCCCAGTCCTCAATTCCCTTTTCCATTCAAGCAATTTATATTTCTTGCACTTTAAGTTACTGCAATTTACATTTCTTGCACTTTAAGTTTCAGTCATTTAATTTCTTGTCCTTTAAGATTCAGCATCTTTTACTTTCCTCTTCTTTAATTTACTGCAATTTTCCCCTCTCCCTTTACATTCCAAGCAATTTAGCTTCTGTTAAAGATAAACCACTCAACCAATACTTGATTCGCTTGACTAAATCAACCACTAAACTAAAATTGTTCAATCCCTCAATCCCTGTGGGATCGACCTCACTCCCGTGAGTTTTTATTACTTGATGCGACCCGGTACACTTGCCGGTGAGTTTTGTGTTGGATCGTTTTCCACACATCAAGTTTTTGGCGCCGTTGCCGGGGATTGAAATAGATTGACAATGATTAACTAAAGTGGAGATCTAGATCAAGCACTTTTTCTTTTCTGTTTCTTTAATTTTGACTAACACACTAACTGTTTGAATTTTTGCTTAAACTAACTAAAACTTCATTCTAGCAATAGATTGAAGTTTCATTGGTTTCTTGGATCTGTGTGTTTATTGTTGTGTGTTTGTATGTCAGGTACAGGAAGATCTTTCCCTATCCTCTCTGAAATTGACCAAAGAACTCTTCGAAGAATAAGAAGAGCTGAAAAAGGGAAGAACGTTATTGGAGAGGAAGAATCTGAGGAGGAATTCCAAGAGATGGAAGGAGATCCATCAAATCTCAATCAAGGAGCCAACAATAACCAACAACAACGAAGAGTCTTGGCTTCATACACATTTGCAAATGCTAGACAATGTGGAAGTAGCATTCTTACCCCTAATGTCAATGCAAACAACTTTGAACTAAAGCCACAACTCATCACTTTAGTCCAAAACAACTG
>NC_029774.3:88568467-88570065 GCF_000817695.3 Arachis duranensis | reverse complement strand
AGAGGAGTAATGGAGTTGGAAGGAGTGGATTCAATCTTAGCTCAAAACAAAATGATGCAGCAGCAGATTCAACAACAATTTGAGCAAATGGCCAAAAGGATTGATGGCCTGCAAGTTGCATCAGTGAGTGCCACAAGCCAACCATCAACTACTTGGGGTCAGAATGAAGAAATTCAAGAGGAACAACAGCAAGAGCAAGTCCAATACATGCACAACCAAAATCCTGGAGCTAATGAAGTCTATGGAAAGACTTACAATCCTTCTTGGAAGAACCATCCCAACCTTAGATGGGGGGACAACCACAATCAAAGCCAACAGCCATGGCAAAGGAACTCAACTCAAAACAATTGGAAAAACACAAACAACAACCAACCAACTGCTACACAAAACTCATACAGAAAACCACAAAATACATATCCCAACTCTAACCATTATCCACCAAATAACCACCCAACTAATCAAAACACCTATCACCATCCATCAACACCCCAAAACCAACCAATCTCACAAGACTCTCAGAGGATCACTAATCTAGAGATGCTCATGGAAGAGATGATGAAGAACCAAGAATTGACAACAAAGAATCAAGAAGCTTCCATAAAGAACCTAGAGAGGCAGATTGGGCAAATCTCCAAATAAATCTCTGTTGAAAAACCATCAAGCTCACTACCAAGTGACACCATTCCTAATCCAAAAGAGGAATGCAAGGCAATACAGTTGAGGAGTGAAAAAATACTACTGAAAGATGAAGAAGCCACCAAGAAGCCCAAGGAAAGTGACAAGAAACAAGTTGAAAAAGAGGCAGCCAATGATGAAGGTGCAACAGCAAGCAATCACTCTCAGAATCAACCTCAAGAGAAAGAAAATAGACCACAAAATCTGAAGAAGGGAAAGCAGATCATGGAAGAACCGATTCCAAGACAACTTCAAGGGGAGAAAAGCTTGACACCCCCACTACCTTATCCTCAAAGATTCCATAAGGAGACTAAGGACCAACACTTTTCTAAATTCCTAGAGACTTTCAAGAAACTGGAAATCAACATACCTTTAGCTGAGGCATTGGAGCAAATGCCTCTATATGCCAAGTTTTTGAAGGAGCTCATCAATAAGAAAAGAAGTTGGAGTGAGAAGGAGACTGTAATGCTCAGTGAAGAATGCAATGCATTAATTAGAAAAGGACTTCCTCCCAAGCTTGAAGATCCTGGAGGCTTCTTCCTACCGTGCACTATTGGAAGCCTATTCATCAACAAGGGGATGTGTGACTTAGGAGCAAGTATAAATCTAATTCCATCTTCTTTAGTGAAAAAGCTTGGCATAGGAGAGGTGAAACCAATACAGATGTCCTTGGAATTAGTAGACCAATCAGTGGTATATCCTAAAAGGTTGATTGAAAACCTTTTAATTAAGGTTGATAAGTTCATCTTTCCAACAGACTTTGTGATCCTAGAATCAGCAGAGAATGGGAATGACTCCATAATACTTGGTCGACCATTTTTGGCCACTGCTAGAGCCATCATAGATATAGAGCAGGGAGAGCTAACCCTCAGGATGCATAAAGAAAGCATTACCCTGAAAGTATTTCCAGAATCACAAAGTAA
>NC_029774.3:88566507-88567020 GCF_000817695.3 Arachis duranensis | reverse complement strand
CGGAAGGTCTAACCTTGTCTGTGGTATTCCGAGTAGGATCCTGGGAATCCGGAAAGTCTAACCTTGTCTGTGGTATTCCGACTAGGATTCCGGTAATGAATGACTGTGACGTGCTTCAAACTTGTAACCTGCTGGGCATTAGTGACAGACACAAAAGAGGGATTCTATTCCAGTAGGAGCGGGAACCAACCGGTGATTAGCCGTACTGTGACAGAGTGCGTGAGCATTAGTTTTCACTGCGAGGATGGGATGTAGCCATCAGCCATGGGTGATGCCTCCAGACGATTAGCCGTGCGACTGACAACCGCATAGGATCATTTTCTCGAGAGGATGAAAGTAGCCACAGTTGATGGTGAACCCCTATACAAAGCTTGCCATGGAAATGAGTAAGAAGGACTGAGTAGAAGCAATAGGAGAGCAGGCGTCCTTGGGCTCTACAGCATCTCCATCCCTTATGTGAAATTCCCACCAATGAATCTGCATAAGCATTCTATCCCTTTTATTATTCCTTTT
>NC_029774.3:88561935-88562269 GCF_000817695.3 Arachis duranensis | reverse complement strand
CAACGCCAGTAAGGTGCATCTGGCCGGCGTTCAACGCCAGAACAGAGCACCATTCTGGCGCTGAACGCCAGAAACAAGCAACAACCTGGCGTTTAATGCCAGGATGTGCATACAGAGGACAATCTGGCGCTGAACGCCAGAAACAAGCATGAAACTGGCGTTCAACGCCAGAAACATGCATTACATGGGCGTTTAACGCCCAGAACATGCACCAATGGGCGTTTGAACGCCAGAATGATGCATGAAGGCAATCTACACGCCTATAGGGTGAAGGAATGGTATTTCTTTTCACCTCAGGATCTGTGGACCCCACAGGATCCCCACCTCAGGATCT
>NC_029774.3:88561124-88561776 GCF_000817695.3 Arachis duranensis | reverse complement strand
CCTCTTCCCAATTACCCCATGCACCATTCACATCAACCTCCTTTTCCCCATAAACCCCACCTACCTCCATTACATTCAAATTCAATTTCCCACCCTTTCCCACCCAAAATGGCCGAACTCCCACCCCACCTTTTCCTATAAATACCTTTCCTTTCTTCTTCATTTTCACACAACACAAACCCCTTCTTCTCCCATATAGCCGAAACCAATTCTCTCCCTCTCTACCCAATTCTCTTCTTCTTCTTCTACTTTTCCTTTCTTTCTTGCTCGAGGGCGAGCAAAATTTGAAGTTTGGTGTGGTAAAAAGCCTAAGCTTTTTATTTTTCATTCACCATCAATGGCACCTAAGACCGGAGTATCCTCAAGAAAAGGAAAGGGGAAGGCAAAAGCTTCCACCTCTGAGTCATGGGAGAAGGAGAGATTCATCTCCAAGAGCCATCAAGACCACTTCTATGATGTTGTGGCAAAGAAGAAGGTGATCCCCGAGGTCCCTTTCAAGCTCAAAAAGAATGAGTATCCGAAAATCCGACATGAAATCCAAAGAAGAGGTTGGGAAGTCATAACCAACCCCATGCAACAAGTCGGAATATTGATGGTTCAAGAGTTCTATGCCAATGCATGGATCACTAGGAACCATGATCAAAGTATGAAC
>NC_029774.3:88554588-88558176 GCF_000817695.3 Arachis duranensis | reverse complement strand
CATTTTCCCGAGAGGATTGAAAGTAGCCACAGTTGATGGTGAACCCCTATACAAAGCTTGCCATGGAAAGGAGTAAGAAGGACTGAGTAGAAGCAATAGGAGAGCAGGCGTCCTTGGGCTCTACAGCATCTCCATCTACTTATCTGAAATTCCCACCAATGAATCTGCATAAGCATTCTATCCCTTTTATTATTCCTTTTTATTTATTATTTATTCCAATAATCACAATTCCCCTTTAATCTGCCTAACTGAGATTTACAAGCTGACCATAGCTTGCTTCATACCAACAATCTCTGTGGGATCGACCCTTACTCACGTAAGGTTTATTACTTGGACGACCCAGTACACTTGCTGGTTAGTTGAACGGAGTTGTGTCCACTCGTGCCAAAAATCCTAAGTTCCACAATTCTATAATAAATGCAAATCAAAGAATAGTGATCACAATTTCGTCCACCAGGCACACAGAGAAAGCTTACAGTGCGAGGTGACAAGTTGAGACATCACCAGCATCAACCACCCTAAAGGGAGTTCAATGTCAAGCTAGTGACAATAAAAGAGCGCTTCATGGGAGGCAACCCATGATTTAAGATTTCTGTCTTTTCTTTCATCTAATAAGCTATGATTCCCCTGAGTATGATTTTGAACTTTCATATTTGATAAATGCATACACTATTTTAGAGCATAAGTCAGACTTCTAAGTTTGGTGTCCCTTAAGGCACACTCAACTTTTGCTTTCCAAAAGAAAGGGGGCTATTCTTAGAACATATGAAACGTCATTTTGATGAAGCATATGACCAAACACTAAGTTTGGTGTCTACATATGTAATATTGTTCTACAGATTAGTTTCCTATTCGTGGAATCAAAACCATACAGAAAGGGATCATGCATCATTTTTTTTATATAAAATACATCAATTGTGAAGAATGGTTTGCATTGCTAAGCCGTCCCCTCAATAAGAGATAAGTTTGGTGTTCACCAACTTTTAGCATCTTTAGTTAAGGGACACAATTGATCAAAAAAAATTCAAATGATAATTAAACAGAACAAAACAATTTTTTTTTCTTTATTACAAGTCAATTGCCAACGTTTATATTAATATTCTAAGGCTAGCTGTTTGATTTATTTAGGAGGAAGAGATGGCGACAAAAGCAAGGAGGGGCCACGGCTAGGATAGGCTAAAAGAGGATGGTCACATGTGCTTAGAGAAATGCGCTCCTTGGGAAGCAGAATCTGCATGCATGCATCATCGAACACTTAAATACATGCAACCAATGAGAAGAGAATCCTCGTCAAAGCCTCAACAAGGCATGCAGACCGTTCAATCCATGAACCTTTGGTGTGATCAATTCAATCTCAACCCTTCATGAGCACCAACGAACTCATTCCTCATTCATTGTGGTTTTGTTGGAAAGCTTGGAGAATCCGCTTATAAATAGCCGTTAGCACTAAATAGTTTACACACTCATTCAAGCTACCTTCACATGAAAGCCATAATCCCCTCTACTCCCAAAACTAAAAACAATTCCCTTATCTCACACAATAGAACCGAGAATCATCCCAAACACAACACATCTTTCTTCTATTCTCACTTTTCCCTCCATCTCACCTCAAATCCGATGGCCTCCTCAAGTTCAAAAAGAAGGCCGGGAAAGGAACCTATGGTAGCGGAACCTCCATCATTTGATGCAAGCAAATTTAGATCCCAATTCCATGAAGGAAGATATCATAGGTTCATGGAGGCAAAGAATGTCATCTATGAGAAAGGCCTTGAGTTGAGGGACGGGGAATACCCCATCATGAGGCAAATCACTAAAGAAAGAAGGTGGAAACTCTTATGTGCTCCTCTTGTTAACATCAGTGCAGTCATGATCAGGGAGTTCTATGCAAATGCTGTAAAAGAAAACAAAGATAGTGCTCCTTACATAAGTTATGTCAGAGGAGTTGAAGTGAACTTCGGTCCAGCAGCCATCACTAGAGCTCTAAAGTTGAGAACCATAACTTATGCAGAGCCTAGTTATGAGACCAGATTGCAGATGGAAAACAATCCTGATGAGATCTTGCAAGGGCTATGTGTTGAAAATACACACTGGGAAAGAGACTCAAAAGGAGTTCCAAGCCACTTGAAGAGAATAAACCTTACTCCTGTGGCCAAAGGATGGTATGAGATAGTAAGGAGGTCTATTCTCCCTACTGGAAACGCCTCTTGGGTCACAATCAAACGAGCACTCTTGACATACTGCATCCTACATGGAGGTGAAGTCAACCTCGCACAACTCATAGCCGACAGTATTCAAGAGATGGCTAACAGCACAAGTAAATCAAGTGGTCTTGGACATCCAAGTACCATCCTCAGGCTATGCAACAGAGCTAGAGTGATCTTTGAAGATGAGGACACAGAAAAAGTGAAAAAAGGGAAAGGAATCACTAAGAAGAGTATGGAAGGAATGAATGAAGAAGATGATCAAGAGGGGGTGGTAGCTCCCAGACAAAGGAGATCGCAAAGAGAGGAAGGACGAAATCAAGTTCATGGTGCCATAGACATGAGCCAGCTACAAAGAACAATTGAAGAGCTATCTCAGCAACTCATGCAAGCTCAACAAGACCAAAATCAGGGGCGCCAAGAGCAATATCTAGAGCCCCATCCAGAGTTTAGGGAGCAATATTTGAAAGATAAAGAGGAACGAGAAGCTTGTCAGCGTCAAATGGAGGAGAAACAAGAGAGATGGCAGCAACAAATGATGACTCAACAGCAAGAATTTCAAGCACAGATTCTTGAAGGACAAAAAGAGCAATACAAAGAATTCAGAGAATCATATGATAAGCTGTATTTTAGTCAAGCTAAAGCAGGGAACCTGTACCAATGGAAGAATATTCATCACACCATGGAAGAAGTTAGATATGTGCAAAGAATGGAGAGTGATGAAAACATAAAAGCAAGGTTGGAGTATTTGACCCACAATTTGCCAACACTCAATCCACAGATCAAGCCATTTGAGCAATGCCCTGAATTTGACGCCAAGCAAAAAGCAAGGTCTCATCATTATACGGAGCTAACACTTAACATATTGGAAGAAGTTGGACTCTCAGGGCTTTTGGATTCTGTTTGGGATAGAAGATGTCCTAGTGAAGAAGTCCGAGACTACTCCAAGCTAGGAAAGAGAAAGAAGAAAAAGGGAGAATCAAGCAGCAGCCACAATCATTAGAAGGTGGCAAAGTTCTTTCATACTTCCTCTTTCATGTCTCTAATAAGGAGATGCATGTCTGAAACATGATATGCCTCCATTGTTTAAATTTTTTATTTCGTGCAATTTTTTTTAGTTGCTTAATAAATAGCTAGAGAAATGCTAATCTGCATATTGCTTGTCATCCATCACTCAGCTTAAATTTTGTTTTGTTTCCCATATGCTTGAATAAAAGAGAAATATTTGAACTAGAAAGTAAATATCCAATGTTGCATAAGTTAGAATGGAAGTTAATGGTGGTATATGCGTTTGATTAAATGCATAACTCATGAAATAATTGTTGCATAATATCATTTTCATTAAAGTGTGAGTTAGCTTGCTGTTATAAAGATTCTTATCAATAAA
>NC_029774.3:88548870-88553815 GCF_000817695.3 Arachis duranensis | reverse complement strand
AACCTTGTGAATTTAGTGATACTTTGAGTGGTTGTTTGGTTTATTGTAGGTGAAGAAAAGAAAAGAAAATGAAAAGCGTGGCCTAAGAAGCGTAACACAAGAAAAGGAAAGCGTGGCCAAAGAGGAGAGAAGCGTGCCGCAACTAATGGGGGAAGCAACATTGCCCTCCACAAGGGCAGAATGCCTTCTAGGAGAGCAACATAGGTGACCAAGCAAGAATAGGCAACTCTGCCCTGCCCACGACAAGGGCAGAGCACAAAATTGTGCCTTGGATCAAAGAAGAGAAAAACCTTGCCCTGCCCTCCACAAGGGCAGTATCGGGCCTTCATGGAAAATAAATCAAAGGAAAAAGCCTACCAATGCTTGCCACAAGAGTCGTACACGGGACAATGAGGAAGCAAGGAACTAGGCCTCATTATGGTGCCAAGAAAGCCAAGGAAAATAGGTAGCGTGTGCATCGGCCAAGTCTCGAACATGGGACTTCAATTTGGAAACACTGCCCTGCCCTCCGCGAGGGCAGGGCAGCATTTTGTTGTGGCACGGTCAGCGCACCATTCTGGCGCACCAAGGGGCGGTTCGGTAGCACCAGCAGCACGCACAGGCACCAAACTGGCGCACCAAAATTTTCTGCCCTGCCCTCCGCGAGGGCAGGGTAGCATCCTGCAGCACACACCAACGCACCACGCTCGCACCAAGGCTGCACGCATCAATTTTCTGCCCAGCCCTCCACAAGGGCAGGGCAGCCTCCTGGAAGCTAATTCTTCATGGGCTAAAATTGGATTAAAAATCCAATAAAATTCATTTCTTCACCAAATCAAAAGCCCATCCAAATCCCAAGATCCAAGAATAGAAAGTGTATAGATAGAAGATAGTTTGATGTAATTAGGACCTTTTCCTTTACTTTTGAACTTTGATCTTTCTTTTGAGCTTTGAATCTTTATTTTTGGAACTTTTGAGATTTCAGAGAATTAAGGAGGAGAATTGATCTCTCTTCTTCCTCGTTCTTGTGTGGGCATTTCTACTTTTCTTGTTTAAGTCTTGGGTGTGAAGAATTGAGGAATTTCTGTCTCAATCTCCATTCAAGATCTCTCTAATTTCTTTTCTGCACAATTGAGTTCAATTTTATTTCCTTTACTGCTTCTTCTTTAATTTCTTGTCAATTGCTCTGTGAACTTGGATCTGGGAAGGCAATTGAGATCTAGACTTTGCTATCTAGTCTCTTGAGTCCTGAGATTCCATTTTCCTTGTTGGTTCTTCTGTGAACCTCGGCTGCAAGTTAATTTCCATTTCTATTTGAGAGCTAATCTATTTCAATTCATCTCTTGTTTAGTTAATTGTTGCAGTTTAATTTCCCTTGTTTAAATTCTGAAATCCCAGTCCTCAATTCCCTTTTCCATTCAAGCAATTTATATTTCTTGCACTTTAAGTTACTGCAATTTACATTTCTTACACTTTAAGTTTCAGTCATTTAATTTCTTGTCCTTTAAGATTCAGCATCTTTTACTTTCCTGTTCTTTAATTTACTGCAATTTCCCCCTCTCCCTTTACATCCAAGCAATTTAGCTTCTGTTAAAGATAAACCACTCAACCAATACTTGATTCGCTTGACTAAATTAACCACTAAACTAAAATTGTTCAATCCCTCAATCCCTGTGGGATCGACCTCACTCCCGTGAGTTTTTATTACTTGATGCGACCCGGTACACTTGCTGGTGAGTTTTGTGTTGGATCGTTTTCCACACATCACCTACCTGGGAAAAGAAATAGTCATACGCATAGAAGAAATGACGTTTTGTCCGACTTAAGGGAGGGAAACTGACCCTCTCCTCAGGGTCGGACGACACTAACTCATAGTTCTTTTCATCCTCCCTAGGCTCACAAATTCAATGAAACCTCCTAAACTTCTCACAATACTCCGAATTAGCCATAGTAAGACACATTAACACTATAAAATCCAACCAACCAGCCATACCAGCAGGAACCTTTGTAGACATCTTGACAATATTCTTATGGGAAGACATAAGAAACTACACCTACAGCAAGGAAATAAAAGTAATGTCACCTCCGAACAACTCAGATAGAAATAAAAACGAGAAAAATAAACCAGCAAAACATCAAAAACGACAGCAAAAGGGCACCCCAGGGTTCACAAAAACAAAGGATCACCACCAAAACCCAGAGGCACCCTTTGGAGACAATACAAACATAAGAAAGAAAAGAGAATCGAAGAAAATCGAAAGCCCTAAAACGCTAACTCTTTCCAGCAACAAGAAAGAAAAAAGATCAAAACTTTTCAAGAAACAAAGACATGTAGTAATCACTAGAAACCAACACAGAGGAAAATAACAGCTATCAACAAAACCAGAAAAATACGAAAGGTGTAAAGCAGAAGTACCAACCTGCGAAGAGGAGAAGAGCGAAAATGACGGATGCACAGCAAAAGCACCAACGACCCAAAAGTGCCGCTCGAAAAACTCTAAGAAAGAAGAAAGCTTGGGGCAAATCAAAGGAATGTGACTAGAGAAAGAAGCTCTCCTTCAGAAATGTAAAAGTGAAGCAGAATGGAAGCAAACAAACTAAAAAAAAACCAAAAAATCTCTTTGATTTCAAATTGAAGGAGGGAACGAAACGGCAAAAAAATTAAAGCCCAATTAAAAGGCTTTAATTGCGCTCGCTTAAACCCAAACTGATGCACTTGAGAATGACGCCGCATTTAAAAGCAAAACGCTTCGGGTTTCGAAAGCATTAAAGAACGCGGAATTTGCCCGAGAAGGGGCAAACCGGGCACGACCAGGAACATGCTTGAACACGACTTCCCTAAAGAGGTCGAAGCTCAGAAATGAGCACAACATCATGGAAAGGTTGAAGCTCAAGCAATAACACTGTTTATACACTGGTCCGAACTACAAGGTCCGGATTGGCCGAAGACAACGGGACCGACCTTTTGAAAGGTTGGCCCAATATCGACCTCTTCACAAAGAGGTCGGAAGATCACCACAGAGGCCCAAAGAGGCCCAGAACGAAAAACCGCCGCCTACTAAGTATGCGATTAACAAAAGATATGACCTTACTCACAAAAAATAAGATAAGATAACAAACTTATCTCAAGGAACGTCGCCCAGCACTACTATAAATACACTAGAGCACCCAAGTATAACTCATACTCTAATTCTACAAAAAACCTGCCTAAAGACCGTACTGACTTAAGCATCGGAGTCTCTTGCAGGTACCCCCCCTCCGATGAATGAGGACCAACAGCGCCTCCCACTCAAATAGATCGGACACGGCAGCCTTGACCAATCCAGAAGATCTCGTCCGAGATCGACCTCTCAGTTTCAGGTAACCCTCGGAACACTATGTGACTGACTTGATTCATTTTCACCATTCTTAAATTACCTTAAGTCACATAGAGCATGAAATTTTCAATTTTTGTCTAAACCTTGTGGCTTTCATGCTTAATTGCATTTTGGTGTTTGACGTTACCTTAATTACCTTGTTCATCAATGTTTTAACTTTGTCAACACCAAAATATTTTAACTTATGACAAGTGATTGTGACTAGTCCTCATTTGATTATGTGCTCTATACATATATTTTCTCACTTGTTTTGGCATCATGCATTGTTGAGAAGTGAATATGAACTTGTTTGTTTTAAAACTTTGGAAACTTTTCAAAATTAAGGAATGTTTTTACGATGAACTTAATCTTTAACTTTTCTTTTCTTTTTCAACTAACTTTTTTCTTTTTATATGTGTATAGCAACTGTTCCGAGGGTTTGCCTGAAACGTGTAGCTCGGTCGTCCGGAGAGGCCCGAGGTGGAGGTTCGGTGACCTGAGCTAGGTATGCAGAACGGTTGGTGGTTGTACCTGCAATGACACTCCGATGCTTAAGTTAGCATGGGTCCAAGCAGATATATGTAGATTTGGAATGAATGCCATACCTGGGTGCTCCAGTGTATTTATAGTAGTTGGCAGTGACCTTCCCTGGATAAGATATTCTTATCTTATCTTATCTTTGGGAGTTTATCTCTATCTTTGTGGAACCGCCTTTTCCAGGCCTTTTCGGCCTTTAGGTTTGGGCTGCGTTCCTTTTGATGGGCCTTCCTTGCTCTTTGTCCGAGGTCCGACCTTTAGGTGTGAGCTTTAGGACAAGGTCAGACCTCTTGCGAATTTGCCGAGTTGGAGGACCTCGGTCAGGGTATGAACAGTGCCCCTGCCCGAGTTCGTCCTTTTTGGGAGGTCGTGCTCGGGCATAGTAGTCTGTTTTTCAAAATTCAAAAATGGCCGTTCCTGCATTTATTGCATTTTACCGTTTTTCCTCGATTTCCGTTCGGGCTCTGTGAAGGCTTTATTTATTGCTCATTTTCTCCTTTCTGCGTTTTGTTCTTTTTATGCCTTCACAAGCGCCGCTTCTTCTTTCCCTTTGTTTTGCTTTCCAGAATCTTTCTTTGTGTGTCTTTCCGGGGTTTCCTCTGTGCCGTCGCTTCGTTCTCCTTGCTTTGGAGCTCTTCGTCTTCGCTTTCTTCTTCCAGGTTTGTTTCTGTGTTTCTCTTTTCTTGTGATCATATGCTCTTGTCCTTTGTGTGGCTCTTGTTTGTTTCTTTTTCTTTATGCCTGGGTTGCCCCAAAAGAGGTGCCGCCATTGCTGTTGTTTTTATATGGGGGGGCTCTTTTTGTTCCCTGGTGTTTTTGTTCTGTGTTGCCCCACTTTTCTTCTTGCTTTGCTGAATGGGTTTTCGTTGTCTTCTTTATGTGATTTTTTGCCTGCTGTTGTATTCTTCTTTGTAGGTAAGAGTTTTTATGTCTCGAAAGGTTCTTCAAGCGATGTCGACTAAAATTCCGTGTGGTCTTGATTGGGTAGACCCTCTTCCTCTGAGAGTCCCTACTGTGGTAGATTCTGAGTACTTAGTTAGGTTCCGTAGGCATTGTAGCATATGTGAAAATAG
>NC_029774.3:88548290-88548699 GCF_000817695.3 Arachis duranensis | reverse complement strand
CTTTTTCAACTTTTGTGTCAGTTCTTGGGCGTTGCTCCCTCTATTTCTCTTTTTTCCTACTTGTTTGTGTTGACGAAGCCAAGGTCGGGTGGAGGGAAGGTATCTTGGGTTTCCTTTAGGGCTAACCAGGGAAGGAAGTTTTGCACCCTGTATAATGAGTCCTTTCACGATTTTAAGAACTTCTATTTCAAGGTCCGGGCTACTGGAGATGTCCGACCCTTCTTTTTAGATGAGAGTGGGGAGCCTTCTTTTCCTCTTTGTTGGCAGGAGAAAGTAGTGTCTACTAAGTATACCCTTGAGAGTCTAGATGAGGTGGAGCAGGCCTTTGTGGGTGTGGTAAGCAGTTTATGGGGTCGGGCACCTCACTTGGACACGAAGAAAATGTTGGGGGATCCAAGCCTTCTCCGTT
>NC_029774.3:88540744-88541887 GCF_000817695.3 Arachis duranensis | reverse complement strand
GAGAATCTTGTTAGGAATTTTTTGGTTAGGTCTTCGAAGCTGGTGATTGATCTTGGTGGCAGGTTGTCGAACCACTTCATGGCCGACTTGGTGGGAGTGGTGGGGAAGGCTTTGCACCGAGTCGCGTCGGAGGCGTCGACTAGGTACATTCTGCTTCTGAAGTTGCTGAGGTGATGACTTGGATCGGTGGTGCCGTCGTAGAGGTCCATATCGGGTGGTTTGAAGTTTCGCGGTACCTTCTCCTTCATGATCTCTTGCGTGAAGGGATCATGGTTGTCTTCAGCGGTAGGGCCGTGTTCTGTCCGGTCTTTCAGGTTGGCCTCTATTTTCCGCAGTTTTTCTTCTAATTCTCTGCGTTTTCGAGTTTCCCTTCTCAGATCTTGTTCAGTTTCTTTCTGCTTCTTTATGTCCTCTTCGAGTTGTTTTAGTCGGTCTTGTTGTGCCCGGACTGCTTCTAGAATTTCCGAGCTCTTCTCTCTTTCGGAATTTTGTGGATCCTTGTTTGGGGATGATGTTTTTGGGCGATTCTGTTTGTTTCCTCCTGGAGTGCATGGTGATAGAGGGCTGTCCGGTCGTTCTCCGGTGTCAATTTCGTCCTCTTGTTCAGATGCAGCGCAGTCATTGTTGTGAGGGTCATCCGCCATGGTAGAGGGATGACTTCCAGGTTCCCGACTTCCAAGTCCCCGGCAACGGCGCCAATGTTCCGAGGGTTTGCCTGAAACGTGTAGCTCGGTCGTCCGGAGAGGCCCGAGGTGGAGGTTCGGTGACCTGAGCTAGGTATGCAGAACGGTTGGTGGTTGTACCTGCAATGACACTCCAATGCTTAAGTTAGCATGGGTCCAAGCAGATATATGTAGATTTGGAATGAATGCCATACCTGGGTGCTCCAGTGTATTTATAGTAGTTGGCAGTGACCTTCCCTGGATAAGATATTCTTATCTTATCTTATCTTTGGGAGTTTATCTCTATCCTTGTAGAACCGCCTTTTCCAGGCCTTTTCGGCCTTTAGGTTTGGGCTGCGTTCCTTTTGATGGGCCTTCCTTGCTCTTTGTCCGAGGTCCGACCTTTAGGTGTGAGCTTGAGGACAAGGTCGGACCTCTTGCGAATTTGCCGAGTTGGAGGACCCCGGTCAGGGTATGAACA
>NC_029774.3:88519440-88532212 GCF_000817695.3 Arachis duranensis | reverse complement strand
TACCTGCAATGACACTCCGATGCTTAAGTTAGCATGGGTCCAAGCAGATATATGTAGATTTGGAATGAATGCCATACCTGGGTGCTCCAGTGTATTTATAGTAGTTGGCAGTGACCTTCCCTGGATAAGATATTCTTATCTTATCTTATCTTTGGGAGTTTATCTCTATCTTTGTGGAACCGCCTTTTCCAGGCCTTTTCGGCCTTTAGGTTTGGGCTGCGTTCCTTTTGATGGGCCTTCCTTGCTCTTTGTCCGAGGTCCGACCTTTAGGTGTGAGCTTTAGGACAAGGTCGGACCTCTTGCGGATTTACCGAGTTGGAGGACCCCGGTCAGGGTATGAACAGCAACAATGATTTTTTCTTCCCTTTATCTTTGATAAACATGCAAGTCAACTATCTTGGATTACTTTGATTGATTGGAAGTTGCTGCCATTTACATTCACCTTGATTTTTATGCATGCTTCCATTCAATTTTATATTTCTGTTCATTTCATATATATGCTATTTTGTGATTTAGTTTTCTACTTCTTGCCTGTTTATTATGAATTCCTACTTTCTGTGCCTTTAGATCATGTTCATATCCCCACTTCCTTTGTTGTTTTTCATATGGCAGACAAGAAAGGAAAGGGTAAGGCCACAGGGTCTGGAAAAAGGAAACAGACCTCAGAGTCCCCTGAGACATTAAATGCTGCATTTTTTGAGAGACGTATCAGTGGGAGAGATAGAATTGACCAGAGTACACCTCCCACCGACACGTATGAGTTCAGCAACTTATATTCAGAGCAGAAGTTCAAAAAGTTCCTAAAGCAAATACACAGATGACAGAATTGCATGTTGAGAGAAAGCTCTGAATCCAGGATGGCCTAAGCAAATACACGGATGATAGAATTGCTCAGCGGGATTGGGGGTTCCTAGGTTGGGAACTTCCGATAGTGAATGCATTGTGAGTCCGAAAATTTTATGCTAACTACTCCGTTGGGACCCTCGATGCAGTTCAGCTGAGAGGCAAGAAGATTTTGATTACTAAAGAGGTTATTGAGCAGACCTTTCACTTTCTGCCTGGACCGAGTGGAAAAGATGCATATGAAGAGGCAGAAAGTGAAAGAAAAATGAAGATTTTTTACTGGGACAAAGTGGTGGCTTTGATTGCCAAACTTGGGAGTCCATGGATATTTGGATCTAATAAGATGACTCCCCAGGGGATCTCTGTTCACTCTTTGATTGATGAAGCCTGTATTTGGCAATAGATTCTATCTGATTATGTGATGCCAAGCACCCATGAGACCAGGATTACTTCTGATATAGTGGTCAAGGTTTGGTGTGTCCTATAAGGTAGACAACTATACCTTCCAAGGCATATCAAACGATATATGGGGCGGGCTCACTATATTGGCAACCACGCCTTTCCGTGCATGATTACTTAGCTAGCCACGGAGACTGAGGTTATCTAGATAGCCACAGATGAGAGATCGACAGTCGCCAGCTACAAAAGGGTAATTCCACATGGTGACTGGCCTGGACTTGAGCCTACACTTAGACGACAAGGCAGACAGCAACCAGCACCTTTTACAGAGGCAGGACCTTCAGCCTCAACGCCCTCAGCTTTAGCACCTTCAGACTCAGCAACACCACCATCATTCTTACAGTCACTCTGCCGCCTGAACCACAAGTTGACCGAGGACATAGCTCGTGCAGAGCGCCGCTCCAAATGACACTATGAGCACTTGAGGAGGATAATCATGATCTCCAGTGGCACTGACATACCACCTGAGTTGGATACTCCATCAGAACATTCTGATGAGGAGAAGGTGGTAATATAAAGGACAAAAGGGGATTAAAAAGGCTCAAACTAACAAACAAAGGTAAATAAAAAGCTAGGCTATTTAGGATAAGTGCGCTATAATAAAATAATGGCCTCAATCACATAATTGCATAGATATACACTAAACAATGGACATATAGAATGGAACAAACCAAAGATTGCAATCATAGAGAAGAAAACACACAAGAATCAAATTCATGGTTAAATGATGTAACCATACAATTAGACTCAAACTTACAGGTTGTGTGTTCTTAGCTCAAAAACCATATTCCACAACATATAAGTCATGTAAGTTTCAAAAAAAACTTTCAACTCAAATCAATTTGAATCTTAATACCCTTTTTGGAGAAAGAAAGAATTTCTTGAAAATTTCATCAAATTAACGAACATTTATTCTTTATATATATATAATATGATATGATGTGATTCTAAAAATAAAAAAAAAAACTTACTTATTTCCAGTTTCAATTAACGCAATTTCTCATATGTATCAGAATAAACTAGGTTCAAATATGCGCATTTTCGATCGCAAGTAATCCACTACAATAACTATATATATCTATATACTACCAACATAAAAGGTGAAAACTAATTAAAAATCTAAAATATATACAAGCAAAAGTGTAAAGTGCTATAACTAGAGAATATTCAAAACAACCAGTATGTACAAAAATCCAAAAGTATGCTAAAATAAAGATACAAGTGCTGAAAATAAAATGAAATAAAAGTGTCCAAAATGAAATGGTTCACCAAAATAATAACTCTACCTATGAGGCGGCCTCCCCACACTTAAATGTTAGAAACGTCCTCGATGCTCACCAAATCAAGCTGGGTGAGAAGGATCGTCGCCACCATCTCCACCATCTGTTGCAGGTGGCTGTGGCTCTACTGGCTACTCATGCTGGGCCTCCTCCTCATCAGAATGCTCTGAGGGTGTGTTGGGCTCAGAAGGAATGTCTGTGCCACCAGAAATCACAATCCGCCTCAAATGTGCATAATGTCGCCTATTATGATGCTCCATCTGATGCAGGCACTCAAAGAGGGGCTGCACAAGGCAGTAGATCGACTGTGATGTAGATGATAGTGCTGTTGGTATAAAAGGTGCTGAAGGTCCTGCATGTGCTGTTGAGGATGTGACCGCCTTTGTAGGAGTAGTAGTGGGTGCTCTACGGCCTAGAGGTCCAAATCGCTTACTATGCGGAATAACCTTCTTGCGGTCGGCAACCAGCGGTCTCTTATCCTGAGGCTCCCAAGTTAATTCAGCCTGGCGAGTCATCTGAGTGATCAAACATAGGAATGCGAAAGTGCTTCTAACATGTACTCAGGACACATATCTCCTGATGAGTCTTGGAAGATACAGGTCCTTTCCTTCCAAGACACACCAAATAAGAATAACTATATCTATTGGCACCCTTGACTCGTGAGTGCTAGGCATAATATAGTTGCTCAGTATCTGTTGCCACAACCTAGCCTCATCATTGAGATAATCAATCTTGATTCCCCGTGGAGTCGGCTTTGACGTTTCGAATGCCCATGGAACGTCAGGATGAATAGCTATAGTATGACGGGCAGCATCCCAATCAAAATCCATCAATTTAATAGCCTCCTCACCCCTATGAAAACCATCCTTATTATCTATTTTTGGCCAGAAATGGAGGATCTCTTCTATTGCTTCCTCTGTGACTAGAATCTGTCTACCCCGAAGCTGAATCGTATCAAGGGTCGTGTAATATTAGTTGCAGTAAAACTCTTGGACCCATGATGAGTTCACTTCTACCAACTCCCTATCCAGAAATACCCAATCCCACTGTTCAATTTGATGTTCAGTGTACTTTCTCATTTCGGGTGGTATTCTTAGTTTTCTCTCCATGTGATGGTTCCAGTTTTCCAAAAAGTACAGAAACCTAAATTCACAATAGAGGTTGGCAAACTTAACTAAGTCAGAGGAAGGCGTATTCTGATTAGCCTTCTCCTTTGCAATAAATTACTTTTCAGACTAAAATTTATCTGCTATTGCAGTGAACGACTGTGCTATCTTCCTTTTACTAGAGCCGGCTTTGGCCTTGTCTTTCCCTTTTCTATCAGTCATCCTAAAAAGTATTCATAGAAAAAGGGAGATCAAATAGGAGATAGGACATGCAAGTCCAAGATATAATAGGTAGACAAGAAACAGAAATAGAGAAATTAGTGTCTTAAGTATGAAGTGAGTAATTAAAAGTACAATTAACTTGGAATGGAATGAAAATAGAATTCAAAATCAATCAGAATTCACATCCCAAGTAATTGTGTGTAAAGGTATTCAAATTGCTTATCCGTTAAGAAACAAAATGCTATATATTAAAAGAATAGTAAAAGAGTTAGTTTAAAAATAGAAAATTAAAAAGAAGGGTTAAAAAGTTAGTCAAACCAAAGGTTAGAAAAAAAAAGAGAGAAGTTAAGTGTTAATTGCATAGCAAATGTGATTCTTAAATTAAGAAAATATTCAAAAATAGGCACGAACAAGCAAACTCACATTCATGTTGTATAATGTATGCATTGATGATGAAATGAATAAAGCAAAGTAAGCACAAAAGAAAGACACAATCCATCATCAATGTGTTTGATCACTAAATTATAAAAATTGGTGTGAAAAGATTGCAACATGCACTTAATGTAACCCAGAATTCATTGAAAACCAAAAGTTTATTCAAATGGTTACAAAAGTGAAAATGCACCAATTAAACAATTTTAAAGAACCTCAGTTAAAAAGTAACAAGATTAGCGCAAATTGATAAGTTAGAAAACATAGGCTTCAATGATCGAAGAAAAGAATTGAAATCAAACCATTGAGGCAAAGTAATTGACTTAACTTGAAAATTTTAAACCATAGAGATGATTGACAAACAATTGGCCAACAAGGGTCTATTTGGCACAGAAATTCATCAACTAACTCCTTGTTGCCATTAATCAAGCAATGTACGTAAGGAAACCAAAAGAACATGGAAATACTAACCGAACAATTTATTAATTGAGTTGGTAACAAAATAAAACGAAAGCAACAAATAACCAACTGAATTAACAAAGCGGAATCAATTAATGCACTAATTTTGAAAAATTTCGGCAGCATTCCGGCAGTAAATAGGGCGTTTCCGAATTCAAACAAAAAGAAATTACAATCCATATGAAGTCAATAAAAATCAAATCAGCACTAATCATGATCAATTCATATGAATCGAGCAGCAACAATCAGAAGTGGCAATCAGCAACAATATACAATTTGACACAGTAAGACTACAACCATCATCACTCAATTAAAACAAGGCAAGAATCATCCATTCCAGACAATAGTAACAACCAAAAATCAATCCTAAATTCACTATCCATTACAGATTCTCTAACCACGTAAAACTTACTAAACATGCATCTCTAACTAATCTAATTGACAACAACTAAACTAAGCTAATAGAAGATAAATTGACAAAGGTAAGCAGAATTGAAAACAGCAAAGGGAAAGGACCCTGTAAGGGAAGCAGAAACAAAAATAGAACTAGAAGGTTGAAGAGGTGGGTGCAGTAATGGTGCCAGCCCAGAGGCGGTAGTGGGGTGTACGGTGGGTAGAGAGAGCAGAAACAGGGGAATAGTGAGCCCTGTTAGTGTTGCGAAGATAGAGGAAGGGAAAATGTAGAAGAAGAAAAGAGGAGAAAGGGGAAGAAGGAGGTGGTTGAAGATGGGGATGCCGATGGCAATGGAGATGGCCGTAGTGGTGATCAGTACGGTGGCAGAGGTTAGTGGTGATCAGCAATGGAGGATGTAGAAGTTGTAGAGGGGCAGAGAAAGAGACGTTGGAGAAGAAGGTGGGTGAAAAGGGGACGCGAGTGAGCTAGGGCTCTCCGCATAAGGGTTAATGAATTCAAACTCCCGCGAACGCGTGGATCACGCTTAAGCATGGAAGGGGCAAAACAGGCATCAACGCGTATGCATCTGGCACGTGTAGCGGCAAGGGAAAAGATATTCTAATGCGTACGCATGGAAGGAAATTATGCTAGACACACAGTTTCCATACCTTACGCGCACAACTTACTGTTTGGACCGTGCGATGGCACAGTCCTCGCATAAAACATTCAGGATCGAAGATTGCAAAGCGACGCGTATGCGTGGGGGACGCGTACGCGTGGGGGAGGTCATGCGCCTCGCACCTTACCAGCACGGCCTGGCACAACTCACTGTCCAGGCCGTGTTGTCGCATGGCTTTGGCACTATTTACGCATGGTGAATTTTCAGGGTCACGCGTACGTGTGAGTCAGGCGTACGCGTGACAAGCTCTTTTTTTTTGAAGAAACATAAAATAAAAAGAGGGTACTTCCACCTACTATTTACATTCCTAAAAACCAACCAAAATTCTATCCTAATAAAAATCTTTAAGTTTTTGAAAAAATTTTCAAATACTATACTAGGCAATTCAAACAAAACTTTGCAATTCAAACAAAGATTGAATTCGAAACAACTAACCTACAACTCAAAGCATAAATCTACCCAAACAAACTAACAAATGAGACAATATATACAAGAGATATATCAAAGTAAGAAACTACCTAACAATGGCAACTCAATTCATTTATTGATTATATCTACAAGAGAATGGAAAGAGGTTACCATGGTTGGGTGTCTCCCACCTCGCACTTTTATTTAAAGTCCTTAAGTTGGACAATTGAGAAATTCCTTGTCATGGCTTGTGCTTGTACTCATCCTTGAAATTCCAAGAATGTATGATATTCAAGTGGTTGTCAGAATTTTCAACCAATTTCACCAAGCTTCGATCAAGTTCTTCAAAAGATATGAGCTCCCAAAGTTGACATTCATGTTGTAATCCGGGATCCCATATCTTATTTTTACACTCGTCTTCAAGATGATCATCATTATTCCATCCAGGTGGTAAGTGATCCGAATTCTCAAGTAAACACCAAAGCTCTCCTCTAGATCCTTTCAATTGAGTACTACACCAATCTTTAAAGTTAACCATTCGTTTCAAGTAAGTCATATTCAAGCGGAATAAGAAAGCTTAGAGATAAGAGATTTATCCACTTGAATGATGTAATGGGTGATGGTGAATTAGGAAGGTATGTTTCAATTGGTCTTGCAAATCCTACTCCATTGTGCTCTTCCTTGATTACCTCCACCTCTTGACAAGCATCTTCCATGTCCACTTCTTGATAAGGTTCTTCACATTCAGTCACTTCATTACCAACCTCTTCTAACTCTTCTCCATCCTTCATGTCACAACTTGGAGGTAATGTAGAATCTATCTCAATAGCAACCTCAATTTTAGTGGAGAAGACTCCTCAAACTCAAAAGGATCATGTGTTGGTGTGAAATCATCATCAAGATGCAGATTTGTTGCTTGCTCACCTTCTTCCAATTCTTTGTCATTCACCATATGCTTTGGAGGTTGCACACCCTCCTTAACATAGATTTTAAGCTCAATGGAAGATGGTTCAATAGGATCTTCGAGGTGATTTGTTAGTGAAGAGAAGAACGTATCAATGATTGAGTCCAATTCTTGATCAACCTCTCTTAATTCTTCAACTACTCCTTTTGACTCAATTATCTCAACTTTCTCCTCTTGATGTAATTCTTGCTTCAACCTTTCTTTTTTTCCTTGAAACTCCAAATTCACTTCCTCACTATGCTGTTTAGTTGATCCTCCACATTTGTCAATGGGAGTGTCTTGATTGCAAGAGCGTAAGTGGGAGGCTATGCGGTTAACAGCTTCAATTATGGTGTCCATTATGGTTTCTATCCCCTTTAGCTCCTTTTGATCCTCTTCTTCTTGCTTTTGAAGATGAGAATAGAGATCTTTTTGTTCTTGCATTAGGGGTTTGAGCAATTCATCCAATGTGGGCATTGGTGGGAAAGAGGGTTCATTATTTGGAGGAGAGGTGTCATAGTTGGAAGGTGGTTCGTATTGGTGAGAGTCTTGAGGTGGTGTATATGGAATTATTGGTTCTTGTGAGTAGTGGTATTGATGTTGGATTGGTGGTGGCTCTAAATATGGTTCATATGGTTGTTGGTATGGTGGGTATAGGTTAGGATCATATGGAGGTGAATGGTGGTAAGGGGCTTGTGAGTAAGGTTGTTGAATGCTATGTTGAGGAGGGGGTTATAGGTATATGGTGGTTGTGGTTGACAACCACAATGAGGTTCACCACATCCATTAGGTTGGTATGCATCAGGAGTTGGATTATACCCATAAGAAACCGGAGGAGGTTGTTGCCAAGAAGAGTATCCATATGCTTGAGGCTTCTCCCACCTTTGATTTCTAATTCCTTGATGCAAACCCTCATTGAAGCTTTTATTTCCTAGAACGTGGTTTAAACCAAACTCATAGCCAAAAGAGTAAGAATTCATAGTAACAAGAGAAAATAAAAATAAAAACTAGTGAAGACAAAGAAAACAACTCCTAAAACTAGCAAGAACTAACAAAAAAACAAAAAGCAAACATATTCACAATATTCACATATAGACAATAACTAATAACAAGCACACATTGCAATTTCCCGGCAACGGTGCCAAAAACTTGAAAGAAGGAAACTGTCAGTTAAGAATTTTCACAAAATAATTCCATTGATAGTATAGTTCCGAAGCAACAATTAACCCTCAATCAAAGTTTAATTTATTTGTCACAAGTGTAAATCAATAAAAATACCGAGAGTATAGATCTCGGGTCGTCTCTCAAAGGAATAACAGTGAGGTATGCACATTATTGGTTATGAGGTTCAAGGGGTGGTTTGCATATAAGAGGACAAGAAATTAAATGACAATAAATAAACCAAACAACTAAAAATAACAAATACTAAAGAGAGGCATTCATGGCAAGGATTGAGAATCAAGGTTTTCTATCCTAGTCATTAATCATCACACAATAATTATCAAGAGCTAAAGCCTATTACGTTATCTTCAACATTAGAAGAAAGTCAAATATGCCTAGTTAATCCCAATCCATAAGTAATGTCAATGGAAACAAGATTAACTAACAACTCTATATCACCAATCTAAATTGGGTATTAATGTCTCAAGATCACCTAATTTCTCTTTTCAAGCCAAGAATGCTTAAAATCTACTCTAAAACTAACCCAAGTATTTTGTCAAACACTTGGAAGGCATAAAAGAAAAGCATAGTAAATTGCAAGAAATAATAAATTTTACAACTACCCAATGCAAAAAATTAACAATAACAACTCAAACAAGCATCAAGAAATATAAAACATCAAAATGCATTAAAGGAAATTGAAAGTGATAAGAGTGTTCAAAACTAAAGAGTAGCTCCAAAGAGAAATTAACAAGAGAAAACAAGAGAATTAAATTACTCGAGAAAATGTAAAGAGAACTACACTAAAACAAGAAATAAAATCTGAAATTAAAGGAAAAATTCACCTAAGAACCCTAATTCTAGAAAGAAGAGAGAGCTTCTCTCTCTAGAAAACTACCCTAAAACATGGTCCTAAGCTACACTAATTTCTCCCCCTTTGTCCATTCTTGATTTCTGCCTCAAATAGCTTCAAAAATAAGTTGGATTGGGCGTCTGCAGCCTAGAAATTGCCCCCAGCGTGTTTCATTAATGAGGTCACGTGCTCCTTGTAACGCGTACGCGTGGTTCACGCGTATGCCTCGCATGACGAATATGCAAAACTTCATTTCTTCATGAATTTTCCACTTTTACATGCTTTTTTCTTCATTCCTTCAATCCAATATTTTCCTTCTAAACCTGAAATCACTTAACAAACATTTCAAGGCATTGAATGGAATTAAAGTGAATTAAATTTATCAATTTTTAGGCCTAAAAAGTATATTTGCACTCTTAAGCACAAAAAAGGAGAATTTACAAAACTATGCTATTTCATTGAATAAATATAGAAAAATTTGATAAAATCCACTAAATTCAACAGAAGATAAACTACAAATTTGGGTTTTATCAAGAGGTCCAGCATGATGAGCCAGAGGAGGCACGGGACCAACAGTTGACGGTGGAGGTGATGCCAGTGACGACTCTTTCCACTCCGTTTGATTCTGAGCACCGAGGATGGTGCTGATTTTAAATGTGAGAAGGTCGTCCAACTTTGGCAATGTATGTATTTTGGGTGAAAATTTTTATTTTTGAACACTTGTTGTCTAGTTCTATTATTATGCTTTTTAGTTGCTTTTTACATATTTTATCCTTTTGAAAACTTTTTATTTAGTTTATTGCACTTTTTTAGTTCATTGCATCTTTTAACTTTTCTTGTACATAACCTAGTATTATATTGTAGTGATACATGTCTTTACATTTTCTTTCAATTTTGGTTTGTACATATACTCTTTAGCCTTTAGTTATGATTGTCATTTGGATGATGTGATGATTGCACCTAGTTGATTTCCTATACACTTGATAATTTGGTTTGATTGAAATTAGGAAATGAATTGAGGACTTTTTACTTTTTTCATCCAATCATATTATATATATATATATATATATATATATATATGTTAGTCAATTTAATAAAATTTCCAAGAAACTTTCTTTTATATAGGGCATTCAAATTCAAATTGATTTGAGTTAAAATTCTTCATGGAGACTTGCATGATTTATACATTGTGAAATATGATTTTTGAGCAAAGAACACACAACCTGTGAGTTTTTTAGCCTAATTGTGTGGTTACATCATTTAACCTCTTATTTCATTCTTGTGTGTTGCTCTTTTCTCTATGATTGCAATCTTTGGTTTGTTTAATTCTATATGTCCATTGTTTGATGTATATTTATGCATTTATGTTATTGAGGTCATCACTTCATTATACCTCACTTAACTCAAATAGCCTACCATTTCATTTACCTTTGTTTACCATTTTGAGCCTATTAATTTTCCTTTTGTTCTTGAGTAAGCACATCACTAGCTATAAGAGGAAAAGTAATAATGTCCCTAGTTTGAATCTTTGATTAGCTTAAGTTAGTGAGATTGTGTAATTTTAAGTGTGGTGAGAGCCGGAAAACATTGGTAGATAAAATTGGGTGTTTTATTCATGTTGAAAAATCTTGAGAATTTGGGTATATACTCATGTATTAGTATGAAAATCATATTCATTGATGTTTTGGTATATATATTATGATTTTGGTAAAAAAAAAGAAAAAGAAAAAAAAAATCAATAAGAAGGGGATAAAGTGCCCCAAAGAAAAGGAATAAAAATAATGCATATGGGATGTGAATTGAAAAGAATGCATCAGTGTGTGAAAAAGTGAAGAATGAGTAGTTAGCTTTGCAATTGAATTGTATAGGTTGTTATGTATTAGGTGAGAGTTTAAGTTAATCAAAGATTCAAATTTCAAGCTCACTTGACCATATGCATCCTTTACCTTAGCCCCATTACAAACTTGAAAAGTCCTCATGATATTTGTATATGTACATTAAATATTTTTGGCGTTCCGGCAACAACGCCAAAAACTTGACGAAGGGAAATCGTCGGTTCGGAATTTTTACAAAAATAATATCGTCGAAGTATAGATCCAAACTGATAAACAACCCTCAACCAAAGCTTAATTTGTTTGTGATGAGCGGATAATTTATACGCTTTTTGGCATTGTTTTTAGATAGTTTTTAGTAGGATCTAGCTACTTTTAGGGATGTTTTTATTAGTTTTTATGATAAATTCACATTTCTGGACTTTACTATGAGTTTGTGTGTTTTTCTGTGATTTCAGGTATTTTCTGGCTGAAATTGAGGGACCTGAGCAAAACTCTGATAAAAGGCTGACAAAGGACTGCTGATGCTGTTGGAATCTAACCTTCTTGCACTCGAAATGAATTTTCTGGAGCTACAAAAATTCAAATGGTACGCTCTCAACGGCATTGGAAATTAGACATCCAGATCTTTCCAGAAATATATAATAGTTCATACTTTATTCAAGATTAGATGACGCAAACTGGCGCTCAACGCCAGTTCCATGTTGCATTCTGGAGTCAAACGCCAGAAACACGTCACGAACCAGAGTTGAAGGCCAAAAACACGTTACAACTTGGTGTTCAACTCCAAGAGAAGCCTCTGCACGTGTAAAGCTCAAGATCAACCCAAGCACACACCAAGTGGGCCATGGAAGTGAATTTCTGCATTAATTACTTACTTCTGTAAACCCTAGTAGCTAGTCTAGTATAAATAGAACTTTTTACTATTATACTGGTGTCTTTTTGACCACATCTTTGAATGCCTAGTCCTTAGACCAGGTCCTTCTCCCTATTTTTGAATTCATATCACATTTTGGGGGCTGGCCATTCGACCATGCCTGGACCATATCACTTATGTATTTTTAACGGTGGAGTTTCTACACACCATAGATTAAGGGTGTGGAGCTCTGCTGTACCTCGAGTTTCAATGCAATTACTACTATTTCTATTCAATTCAGTTTATTCCTATTTTAAGATATTCGTTGTACTTCACCATGATGAATGTGATGATCGGTGACACTCATCATCATTCTCACCTATGAACGCGTGACTGACAACCACATCCATTCTACCTTAGACCGAGCACATATCTCTTGGATTCCTTAATCAGAATCTTCGTGGTATAAGCTAGAATTGATGGCGGCATTCGTGAGAATCCAGAAAGTCTAAACCTTGTCTGTGGTATTCCAAGTAGGATTCAGGGATTGAATGATTGTGACGAGCTTCAAACTCGCGATTGTTGGGCGTGATGACAAACACAAAAGAATCAATGGATTCTATTCCAACATGATCGAGAACCGACAGATGATTAGCCGTGCTGTGACAGAGCATTTGGTGCGCGAAATTGTGAACTATACTTTTTCACAACTCTCATAATCCCCGGTAATGGCTCCAAAAACGTGGTAGCTCAATACCATGGCATTACACAACTTCGCACAACTAACCAGCAAGTGCACTGGGTCGTCCAAGTAATAAACCTTACGTGAGTAAGGGTCGATCCCA
>NC_029774.3:88517248-88518094 GCF_000817695.3 Arachis duranensis | reverse complement strand
GTCCCTCAATTTCAGCCAGAAAATACCTGAAATCACAGAAAAACACACAAACTCATAGTAAAGTCCAGAAAAGTGAATTTTAACTAAAAACTAATAAAAATATACTAAAAACTAACTAGATCATAACAAAAACATACTAAAAACAATGCCAAAAAGTATACAAATTATCTGCTCATCACAACATCAAACTTAAATTGTTTCTTGTCCCCAAGCAACTAAAAATCAAACAAGATAAAAAGAAGAGAATATGCAATGAATTCCAAAAACATCTGTGAAGATCAGTATTAATTAGATGAGCGGGGCTTTTAACTTTTTGCCTCTGAATAGTTTTGGCATCTCACTCTATCCTTTGAAATTCAGAATGGTTGGCTTCTTTAGGAACTCAGAGTCCAGATAGTGTTAATGATTCTCCTAGTAAAGTATGATGATTCTTGAACATAGCTATTTATTGAGTCTTGGCTGTGGCCCAAAGCACTCTGTCTTCCAGTATTACCACCGGATACATACATGCCACAGACACATAATTGGGTGAACCTTTTCAGATTGTGACTCAGCTTTGCTAAAGTCCCCAATTAGAGGTGTCCAGGGTTCTTAAGCACACTCTTATTTGCCTTGGATCACAACTCTCATTTCTCTATTATTTTTTTTTTCGTTTTCTCTCTCTTTTTTTTTTCGATTTTTCTCTCTCTCTTTTTTTTTTGAATAGCTTTTTCTTGCTTCAAGAATCACTTTTATGATTTTTCAGATCCTCAGTAACATGTCTCCTTTTTCATCATTCTTTCAAGAGCCAACATTCATGAACCACAAATTCAAGATACATATGCACTGTTTAAGCATACATTCAGA
>NC_029774.3:88513379-88513817 GCF_000817695.3 Arachis duranensis | reverse complement strand
TCTCCTTTTGGATTTTCTTCTGTATTGCTTGGGAGAGTACTTGGAGGGAGTTCAGTAATTTTCTTGCTCAGCTGACCCACTTGTCCTTCCAAATTTCCAATGGAAGACCTTGTTTCAGTCATGAAACTTTGAGTGGTCTTGATTAGATCAGAGACCATGGTTGCTAAATCAGAAGTATTCTGCTTAGAACTCTCTGTCTGTTGCTGAGAAGATGATGGAAAAAGCTTGCTATTGCTAAACCTGTTTCTTCCACCATTATTATTATTGAAACCTTGTTGAGGTCTCTGTTGATCCTTCCATGAAAGATTTAGATGATTTCTCCATGAAGGATTATAGGTGTTTCCATAGGATTCTCCCATGTAATTCACCTCTTCCATTGATGGGTTCTCAGGATTATAAGCTTCTTCTTCAGATGAAGCGTCCTTAGTACTGCCTGAT
>NC_029774.3:88512290-88512861 GCF_000817695.3 Arachis duranensis | reverse complement strand
TCCAACCATGTTCTAGCTCTGTCTCTTACAGCAAAAGGGAATAGCATAAGTCTGTAGACCTCAGGGTCAACCCCATTAGTCTTGACAGTGTCACAGATTTGCAAGAATTCAGCTAGAAACTGATGAGGATCTTCCAATGGAAGTCCATGGAACTTGCAATTTTGTTGCATTAGAGAAACTAATTGAGGCTTAAGCTCAAAGTTGTTTGCTCCAATGGTAGGGATAGAGATGCTTCTCCCATAGAAATCGGGAGTAGGTGCAGTAAAGTCACCCAGCACCTTCCTTGCATTGTTGGCATTGTTGTTGTTTTCGGCTGCCATTTGTTATTCTTCCTTGAAGAGTTCGTTCAAGTGCTCTAAAGAGAGTTGTGCTTTGGCTTCTCTTAGCTTTCTCTTTATGGTCCTTTCAGGTTCAGGATCAGCCTCAATAAGAATGCCTTTGTCTTTGCTCCTGCTCATAAGAAAGAGAAGGGAACAAGAAAATGTGGAATCCTCTATGTCACAGTATAGAGATTCCTTAAAGTGTCAGAGGAAAAGAAGAGTAGAAGACAAAAGTAGAAAATTCGAACTTA
>NC_029774.3:88510863-88512230 GCF_000817695.3 Arachis duranensis | reverse complement strand
ATTTTGCCTTAAGGGATAGTGTTAGTCCATAAATAGAAGGATGTGAGAAGGAGGGAAGTGATTTTTCGAAAATTAAGTAGAAAATTGAAAACATTTTTGAAAAACATTACTTAATTTTCGAAAATGAAAATGGAAAAGAAATAAAGTGATTTTTGAAAAAGATTTTGAAATTAGAAATCAACAAGATTTGATTGAAAATTATTTTGAAAAAGATGTGGTTAAGAAGATATGATTTGAAAACAATTTTAAAAAGATCTGATTTGAAAATTAAAAACTTGACTAACAAGAAAAGATATGATTCAATCATTAAACCTTTCTCAACAGAAAAGGCAACATACTTGAAATGTTGAATCAAATCATTAATTGATAGTAAGTATCCTTGAAAAAGGAAATAAGTTAATTTTGAAAAAGATTTGATTGAAAAATTGATTTGAAAAAGATTTGATTTTGAAAAGATTTTGAAAACTTAGAAAAAATTTGATTTGAAAACAAAATCTTCCCCCTTTAGCCATCCTGGCGTTAAACGACCAGAATGGTATCCATTCTGGCGTTTAACGCCCAAAATGCTACCCTTTTGGGCGTTAAACGCCCAACCAGGTACCCTGGCTGGCGTTTAAACGCCAGTCTGTCCTTCTTCACTGGGCGTTTTGAACGCCCAGCTTTTTCTGTGCAATTCCTCTGCTGTATGTTCTGAATCTTCAATTCTCTATATTATTGACTTGAAAAGACACAAATTAAAAATATTTTTGGATTTTTGATAATAGAAAAAAAATCAAAATGCAAACAGAATCAATTGACAATGCATGCAAGACACCAAACTTAGCAGTTTGCATACTACTGACACTAACAGAATGAGAATGCAAATGAGACACACAAAACACTCAAGTCAATAGAATTAAAAGATCAGAGCAAGTAAATCATCAAGAACATCTCGAAGATCACTAAGATACATGAATGAATACATGCAATTGACACCAAACTTAAGATGAGACACTAGACTCAAACAAGAAATATTTTTGGATTTTATGATTTTGTAATTAATTTTTTTGTGTTTTTCGAGAATCAAGTGGAAAAAGGTATCAAAATTCTTAATGAGAATTCCAGGAATCAGTGCAATGCTAGTCTAAGACTCCGGTCCAGGAACTAGACATGGCTTCACAGCCAGCCAAGCTTTCAAAGAAAGCTTCGGTCCAAAACACTAGACATGGCCAGAGGCCAGCCAAGCCTTAGCAGATCACTGCTCCAAAAGCAAGATTGATAAGAAATCAACAAGCTCTTGTGATGATAAGTTGAAACCTCGGTCCAATGAAATTAGACATGGCTTCTCAGCCAGCCAGATTTCAACAAATCATCATGAAACTCTAGAA
>NC_029774.3:88499695-88509983 GCF_000817695.3 Arachis duranensis | reverse complement strand
GAAGAACAATAGTAATTGCATTAATACTCGAGGTACAGCAGAGCTCCACACCTTAATCTATGGTGTGTAGAAACTCCACCGTTGAAAATACATAAGAACAAGGTCTAGGCATGGCCGAATGGCCAGCCTCCCAATGATCTAAGAACTAAACGTCCAAAGATGATCTAGAGATCTAAAGTGATCATAAGATTTCTAATACAATAGTCAAAGGTCCTACTTATAGAAAACTAGTAACCTAAGGTGTACAGAAATGAGTAAATGACATAAAAATCCACTTCCGGGCCCACTTGGTATGTGCTTGGGGTTGAGCATTGAAGCATTTTCGTGTAGAGATTCTTCTTGGAGTTAAACGCCAGCTTTAGTGCCAGTTTGGGCGTTTAACTCCCATTTGGGTGCCAGTTCCAGCGTTTAACGCTAGAAATCTTGAAGGTGACTTTGAACGCCGGTTTGGGCCATCAAATCTTGGGCAAAGTATGGACTATCATATATTGCTGGAAAGCCCAGGATGTCTACTTTCCAACGCCGTTGAGAGCGCGCCAATTGGGCCTCTGTAGCTCCAGAAAATCCACTTCGAGTGCAGGGAGGTCAGAATCCAACAGCATCTGCAGTCCTTTTTGGTCTCTGAATCAGATTTTTGCTCAGGTCCCTCAATTTCAGCCAGAAAATACCTGAAATCACAGAAAAACACACAAACTCATAGTAAAGTCCAGAAAAGTGAATTTTAACTAAAAACTAATAAAAATATACTAAAAACTAACTAGATCATAACAAAAACATACTAAAAACAATGCCAAAAAGTATACAAATTATCTGCTCATCAGCATTTGGACCATTTTCACTGAGAGGATGGGATGTAGCCATTGACAACGGTGATGCCCTACATACAGCTTGCCATGGAAAGGAGTAAGAAGGATTGAAGGAAGACAGTAGGAAAGCAGAGATCCAACAGGGACAAAGCATCTCCATACACTTATCTGAAATTCCCACCAATGATTTACATAAGTATTTCTATCCTTATTTTCTGTTTATTTATTATTATTATTCGAAAACCAATATAACCATTTGAATCAGCCTAACTGAGATCTACAAGATGACCATAGCTTGCTTCATACCAACAATCTCCGTGGGATCAACCCTTACTCACGTAAGGTTTATTACTTGGACGACCCAGTGCACTTGCTGGATAGTTGTGCGGAGTTGTGAAGAAAGTACCGAGTTAGTAGATGCGCATACCAAGTTGAATGCCATTGTTAGAGATCACAATTTCGTGCACCAGTTTGTCACTTAAATCAAAGTTTAATTTGTTTATCACATAAGTCAAACCAATAAAAATCAAGAGTATTTAAACCTCGGGTAGTCTCTCAAAGGAATTGTAGGGAAGTGTGCATATTATTGGTTATGAGATATTTTTGGGGGTTTTGAGAATGATGAACAAGAAATATAAATGTGCAAGAAAATAAAACTAACAACTAAAGAAGTATAAATGCTAAAAGACACTCCTAAAAAGGATTAAGAGTCAAGGCTTCCTATCCAGGTCATTGACCACAACATGATAATTGCAAAGGGTTAGTTCCACTTAGTCATCCTCTAACATCGGAGGGTTAAGTCAAGTGGACATAATTGGTCCTAAAACCAACTAACAACCCTAAATTACTGATGCCAAGGCATCTTAGGCTAGTTTCATTAGCCTTTTTCTTTTGTTTTTATTAGGTTTTATGCACTTTCTTGATAAATAAGTGTTTGGATGAAAAGTTCAGGCATACCATTGATTCATTCATTGGATGCATTTTCATGGGATTCATGATCTATTTACTTGTGTGTTAAGATTGATGCAAACTCTTGTGAATCTAGCAAAGCTTTGATGCATGTATTGGTCGATGATAGGTGAAAAGAAGCAAGGAAGAAGCATGGAAAGCAAGAAAGAATGGCCATGGAAGGAAGAAGAGGAAGCAACGTTGGTGGCACAAATAGGCTCACCAACGTTGCCTCAAATGTTGGGGGAAAAGCAATGCAAAACTGTAAAATGTTCTGGTGCCAACCTTGGAGAGAACGTTGGTACACCAACGTTACCACAAACGTTTTACTATCTGGAAATTGAAAAAAACAATCCATGCGTACGCGTGGGTGACGCGCACGGGTGGATTGGCCAATTGCCAAGCCAACGTTGAGTCCAACGTTTGTGATAATTATTCAAAACCTTGAAGTTGGGAGATTTGCAGTGACACGTACGCGTTGATGAGGCGTACGCGTGGATGTGCATTTTCGTTCCAACCTCGTGCACGCATATGGAACGCATACGCGTGGAATGGCAAAATCGACCATTCACGCATACGCGTGAGCAACGCATACGCGTGAACAGGCTAACGTTGGTACCCCAACGTTGAGTCAAACATTGCTTGAAACACCCAGAATCCATTTTCTTTAAAAGAACATTTGACCCAACATTTGCTTAAAAACGTTGACCCTAACATTGATACCAGAACTATGCAATTGAGTATCTCTCTCATCTACATCACCGAGATCCACTTCAATCTGCTTCAACAAAAGGCCAAGGCCCACGTCCAAGACTTGAAAACCAATTGAAGAAAGTGTATACATAGTAGAGAGTTCAAGTTAGAAGGAGCTTTTTGGCAGACTGGGAACTAGATCTAGAATTAGACTCTGCAATCATTTCTTTTGTATTTTCTGCACTTTTTCTATACTTTTCTTTCATTTTCATTTGAATTGAGCTATGAACAACTAAACCCATCTTCATTGGGTTAGGGAGCTCTGTTGTAATTCAATGGATCAATACTAGTTTTCATTCTTCTTCTATCTTTTCTCTTGATCTACTAGAAAGATTTTGTTCTTCATTCAATCATTCAATTGTCTTAGGAAAGAAATTGAATGTAATTGAGTTTTGTGATAGGCTTGGAAGAGAAATCCGAGAATTATGCTTGAATTCTTTCTCACATTGGATTAGGTTGGGGGTTAGATGGATATAGTGACATGTAATCCTACCAATACTTTTATCTATGAATGTGTGTGGTATAATCAGTGACTATACTTCATCTCTTCCCATGAGCATCTAAATCAAGGAATTGGGCAATTGTTCAAGCTTAGAGAAAGTGGATTGCCAAGGGATTGGGATCCATTCACCTAAGATTTCCAAGGAGATCAATGAATGCATTGATTGAGGAAGAGATGAAAATGAACTTGATCCGGAGGATTATAACATCTCCTGACCCCAATGAACTTCCCATTTCTGATCTCACCCATCCTCTTAATTCTGTTGTTACAATTATGCTTAACAAACCCCATTCCCATTTAATTTCTTGCAATTTAAGCTTCTATACTTTAATTCCATGTAATTTCCCTTCTTCCATTTAATTTCTGTTATTTACATTCAGTTATTTAAATTTCTTGCACTTTAAGTTTCCCGCCAATTTACATTCTGCAACCTAAATTCAAAATCTGATTCAGTTCAACTAGAACAATTCTCTAATTAAAGTTGATCAACCAACCAATCCCTATGGGATTTGACCTTACTCTACTGTGAGTTTTTACTTGACGACAATCCGGTGCACTTGCCGGTGGAAATCTATTGAGAGACAAATTTTCGTGTATCAAGTTTATGGCGCCATTGCCGGGGATTGGTTTTGTATTGACAATGATTAAATTGGAGAATAACTAGATTGAACAATTTTCTTTTCTTTTGTTAATTAAGTTTCAATTTTAGCTGTTTACTTTTATCTTCTGCAATTTTAAGTTGTTCTTCTGTATTTCTTTATTTTGAGCACACTAATCCACTAACTATTTGATTAATTGCACTAACCAAGCTAACTATAATTTTTAGTGAATTTTCCACTTGCTGTTTGTCTATGTTTGCTGAGTGCATGACAGGTAGAGGAGGAGAAACTTCAACCTCTTTTGATAGTGAACCTGAGAGGACCTTCCTTAGACTAAGGAGGGAATCAAGAGCGAAAAAGGTTATTTGTGCAGAGGAAGAAAAGAAGGACTTAGATATGAATATGGAGGATGATATGGAGAACCACCATGAGGGAGAGGTGCATAATCATGCCAGAGAAGGTGCAGGCAATCATGCTGGAAATGAGAGAAGAGTTTTAGGCTCTTACATCAACCCAAACCCAGGAAACTGTAGTAGTAGCATTCTAAAACCAACCATTCATGTCAATAACTTTGAGATAAATCCTTAACTCATTACTCATGTGCAAAACAATTGTTCTTTTGGAGAAAGTTCCCAAGAAGATCCCAACCAACATCTAACCACTTTCCTGAGAATATGTGATACAGTGAAATCTAATGGTGTCCAACCAGATACCTACAAGCTGCTGTTATTTCCCTTTTCCCTCAGGGACAAGGCAACAAAGTGGCTAGAATCCTTCCCTAAGGAAAGTTTAACAACTTGGAAAGATGTGGTAAACAAGTTCTTGGCAAGGTTCTACCCTCCTCAAAGAGTCAATAGGTTGAGGGCTGAGGTCCAAACATTTAAGCAACAAGATGGTGAAACTCTCTATGAAGCATGGGAACGATACAAGGAGCTAACAAGGAAATGCCCCCCTGACATGTTTAATGAATGGGTACAACTGCATATCTTCTATGAAGGGCTGTCACAAGAGTCAAAGAAAGCCTTAGATCACTCTTCTAGAGGCTCTCTCAACAAGAAAAATACAGTAGAGGAAGCCATTGATGTCATTGAAATAGTGGCTAATAATGAATATTTCTATGCCTCTTACAGAAGCAACAATAGAGGAGTGATGGAGCTGAACCACATAGATGTAATTCTGGCCCAAAATAAGATGATCACTAAGCAATTGGCAGATCTCACCAAGAAGATGGAGAAAAACCAAGTTGCAGCAGTCCACACTCAATCACCATCCCAAGAAGAGTCGAATGTAGAAGAAGGAAGTGATTGGGAGCAAGTCAATTATATTGGAAACTCATCAAGACAAGCCCATGATCCATACTCTAAAACCTACAATCCTGGTTGGAAGAATCACCCAAATTTTGGGTGGAGAAATCAACAAAACCAGAGCCAAGATCATATACCTCACAACTCTAACCACTTCAACAACTCCACTTACCAACTCTCCAACCAAAGACCATATCAAGCCACACAAAACAATTTTTCCCAGCACCATACCCAACCCAAAATAACCAGCCTCAACATCTAATTTCCAATTCACCATCTGAGGAGAGGCTATCCCGGATTGAGGCCATGCTTGAAACCCTTTACCAGGAGGTTCAAGATAACAGAACATTCAAGGATGAAGTGAGGACTAGTATGAAAAGTCGAGGACAGACCATCAAGAAGCTTGAATCTCAAGTAGGATACCTGTCTCAACAATTTCCAAAGTCCACTGGCAGCTTCCCAAGTGATACAGAAAAGAACCCAAGAGGAGAGACCAAGAATGTTAGATGGGAAAAATACAAGGCAATCACTCTAAAGAGTGAAGAGATTCTGGAGGAAGAATTCTACAAGATCTCAGAGCATGACACGAAGGAGTCAAAGAACAATGTAGAAAGGGCAGAACAAGAAATTAATCTCACACAGTTGAAGGAACCAATGAAGAAGGAAGTCCTGAGACCTTATGTGCCGAAAGCACCATACCCTCAGAGACTTAGAGGTTGTGGTAAAGAGAAGACATAATATAGGTTCCTAGATTCATTCAAATTTCTCCACATCAACATCCCCTTCATCGAAACTCTTCAACAGATGCCATCTTACATCAAACGCATGAAAGAGTTGCTAACCAAGAAAAGGACCTTAAAGGGTGGACAAACAGTGGTGATGAATAAGGAAAGCAGTGCCCTTATACAAAAAGAGTTACCTTCAAAGAAGAAGGATCCAAGGAGTTTTCATATCCCCTGTACTATAGGAGACATAATGATTGATAGAGGATTTTGTGATCTGGGAGCAAGCATAAATCTAATGCCCCTATCTCTCATGAAAAAGTTGCAGATCAATGAGTTAAAACCCACAGAAGTAATCCTTCAACTAGCGGACAAGACCCAGAAGCAAGCAGTAGGAGTGGTTAAAAATGTATTGGTAAAGGTTGGAAAGTACTTCCTCCCTATAGATTTTATTGTTCTTGAAATGGAAGAAAGCTATCTTCATCTAATCATTTTGAGTAGACCATTCTTAGCTACTGCCAGAGCACTCATATATGTAGAGCAAGGAGAGTTGATATTGAGAATACATGATGCATAACTCACCTTTCATGTCTTCAAACCTACACATGAATGTGAACAAGAAAATAAGGAGTTGAAGAATGACCACAATGAATTGCCCTTGGAGGAAAGTAGTAGTAAACCACAAGCAGAGCCCCTGGAGACCCTCTTGGTAGAAAAATAAGAAGTCCAAGTAATATCACAACCAAAGGAATCCAAAAAAGATCAGAGACCACAAAATTCACAAGAAACAATCAACAAAGACCTTCCTGACTTGAGAACCACGGAGGCACAACTTGAAGGAGAGAAGAGAACTGGGAAGAAGATACCAAGGAGATGGAAGAATAAAAAGATCCCTACAGAGGACTTTTCCCCAGGGGATCAAGTGATATATGTCCACCATCTATTAATTCCACCTCATCTTCCTACCATTCCATCTCAGCTGCCTCAAGTATATACAGTCAATAGGATCCTATCCTTGGAGCATATAAAAATTCAAAAGAAGGCAAGCAAAGACAGATTCACTGTGAAGGGAGAAGATCTGAGACATTACAACCCTCCCTAACAGAAAACCAATGTCAAGCTAGTGACAATAAAAGAGCGCTCCATGGGAGGCAGCCCATCTTTTAGAATTCTTGTTTTTACTGTTTTAATATCAATAATCAATGGTTTCCTAGCATGAAGTTGATCTTTCATGAATAAATTTGACACTTGCAGTAAACATTTAGCATATGTTTGATCTCTAAGTTTGGTGTGCCTAAGGGCACGCTAAGATGGCTTTTGATGACGTCCAATTGTACAAGTTGGGATTTCTCAAAATAGGATTAATGTTGCAAGTATAGACCCAAACCCAACAAGTGGTCACCGACCAATTTGGAAATTCACAAGATGTGTCACAACTTGAAACCAATTTAAAAACCGAGAGTAATTCACTCCTGGATCGTCTCCCAAGGAATCACTTAAAGGGCAATGAGTGTGCAAATTCCGATTGTAGTGCTCAATGGGTTGTCAATAAAGAAATAAACATATAAAGCAATAAAAGAACATGCAAAATTGTAATGATTGAACTAATAAAGAAATCAAAGAACCGACTATGTAATATGAACAAGTAAAATATAAAAGAGATTAACATAGCAATGTATGGAAAATTGAAAACATAAAAAGGGGTCTTGGCTTGCAGTGAGCTAAGGGTCCTTTCCTTGTTGGAACCACAATTATGACACTTATGTTGGATTAGTCTCACTTGATCAACCCTCACATCGGAAGATAAGTTAAATGAGCATAAGTGTTCTTAACCCACAAATCCTAATTTACTTGCTAATTGCCTTAGCAACAACTTAGCATTAGTGGGAACAAGAACAATTAACAACCCAAGAGTTGACACTAAATGTTGGACATTCTAACTCTAGGCACCCAAGTGCTCACTTTACCCAAGCCAAGAGACATAAATTTAGCCTAAAACCATGTTTGACATTTTGTTAAACACTTGGTGGGCAAAAAGCTTAAACATGAGAAAAATAAGAAAAGACTTGAAATTAAAAGCAACAATTGATCTCAATCAACAAGAATAGCATAAGAAAGCATAGAACAAACACCAAACATCAAACTCATCAACAAGAAAGTGAAATTGCAAAAGAGAAGCAAAATTGAACTATGACTTGAATGAGAAGAAAGAGTAAAGACAATATAACTATAAAGAGTAATAACAAGAGAATACTTACAATGAGATTAGCAAAATCCAATGATCAAAAATGGAAATGGCACTTGGAATGTAAAACCCTAATGAAACCCTAATGGAGAAGATGAGAAAAACTTAGAGAAAACTAAAACTAAAAACCTTCTATTCTACTCCTAAAACTATACTAATGCTATGCTATGTTCCCTCTTTCATTTCCCCTCCAATATGAGCTAATAGACTTCAGAAATGGGCCTCCAAAGCCCCCAAATCACGAGTCACGTGCCTTTCTAATGAAGTCATGCACGGACACCTGTGCGGATGCACAGGCGTGTGCGTCCGCACACTCTGCGAAAATTCCCTCCTTTGCGTACGCACAAGTATCTGTGCGCACGCACACTAGGCGATGCTTTGCGGGACGTGCGACGCGCTTGAATTGATCCACACGCTCTGCTTGGGCTCCTGTGTGGACGCACAAGAGGTTGTGTGCACGCACACGTCTTTGAGCTCTCCACCTTTGATTCTTCATGTTTCCTCCACTTTGCAAGCTTTTCTTCCATTTTCTCCAACCCATTCCTACCTTATACACCTGAAATCACTCACAAACACATCAAGGCATCGAATGGAAAGAAAATGGAATAAAACTAGATCAAACTAAGCACAAAAGAGCATATTTTCATAATCAAGCACAATTTGGGAGGAAAGTTCAAAAGCATGCTATTCAAGGGAATAAGTGCGAGTTTATGTGATAAAATCCATTCAATTTTAACCAAAAATCATCATCAAATATGAATTCATCAATTCCCCCACACTTAAATACTATCATGTCCTCATGCTAAACATACTCAAAGGAGATAGATGAAAAGGGAAAATGTCTTATGCTATGTACTTTTTAAATGCATGCAACTATCCTAAGGCTAATAGCCAATATGTACTGTGATGAGAGTTGGTAGAAACAAACCATGAAATTCCAATCCATCACAAGAAAGCTTAAGGGCCAATACAAAGAGTTCATGCATTAAGATCAATGTCCAAAGAACTGAATTGAACTTTTCAAAATTACTCAATCAAACAACTTGCAAGAAGATACAATGTAAGGTGCAATAACATAGAATTGAGTGGTCGAACCACTCACCGGATGTGTATCCACTCAATTCGCTCAGTGTTTAGGGTTTAACCAATCAATTCTCCTTTTATCATGCTTTTCAAATATTTACAAGTCATCTAACAATCAACTAGTATTTAATGCATGAATAACAAATATCATGAGGTCTTTAAAGGGATGTAATGGGGCTAGGGTTTAGGTAGGATGAAATATGGCTAAGTGGACTTAAAGAATTAGCTCTTTGATTAGCTTGAGTGTCTACCTATTCCTATATCACCTATATACACATAACAATATAACCTTGGTGCACGAAATTGTGATCATCAATGGCGCCATCAACATGGTACGCACAATTGTAATCTCAACTCTTTATCACAACTTCGCACAACTAACCAGCAAGTGTACTGGGTCGTCCAAGTAATAAACCTTACGCAAGTAAGGGTCGATCCCACGGAGATTGTTGGTATGAAGCAAGCTATGGTCACCTTGTAAATCTTAGTCAGGCAAACTCAAATGGTTATGGATGATGAATAAAACATAAAGATAAAGATAGAGATACTTATGTAATTCATTGGTGAGAACTTCAGATAAGCGTATGAAGATGCTTTGTCCCTTCCGTCTCTCTGCTTTCCTACTGTCTTCATCCAATCCTTCTTACTCCTTTCCATGGCAAGCTATATGTAGGGTTTCACCGTTGTCAGTGGCTACCTCTCATCCTCTCAGTGAAAATGTTCAACGCACCCTATCACGGCACGGCTAAACATATGTCGGTTCTCAATCAGGTTGGAATAGAATCCATTGATTCTTTTGCGTCTGTCACTAACGCCCATCCTTCAAGAGTTTGAAGCTCGTCACAGTCATTCAATCATTGAATCTTACTCAGAACACCACAGACAAGGTTTAGACCTTCCGGATTTTCTTGAATGCCGCCATCAATTCTAGCTTATACCACGAAGATTCCGATCAAGGGATCCAAGAGATAAACATTCAAGCCTTGTTTGCTTGTAGAACAGAAGTGGTTGTCAGGCACTCGTTCATAAGTGAGAATGATGATGAGTGTCACATAATCATCATATTCATCATGTTCTTGGCTGTAAATGAATATCTTAGAACAAGAATAAGCTGAATTGAATAGAAGAACAATAGTAATTGCATTAATACTTGAGGTACAGTAGAGCTCCACACCTTAATCTATGGTGTGTAGAAACTCCACCGTTGAAAATACATAAGAACAACAGTGATCATTGGCCTCGGCCCCAGAGAGGGAATCAGAAGAACCAAGATCTGATCTAAGAACTAGACGTCCAAAGATGAAAATACAATAGCAAAAGGTCCTA
>NC_029774.3:88498032-88499510 GCF_000817695.3 Arachis duranensis | reverse complement strand
TTGTGCCAGTTTGGGCGTTTAACTCCCATTCTTGTGCCAGTTCCGGCGTTTAACGCTGGGCAGTTTTGAGCTGATTTGGAATGCCGGTTTGGGCCATCAAATCTTGGGCAAAGTATGGACTATTATATATTGCTGGAAAGCCCAGGATATCTAATTTCCAACGCCGTTGAGAGCGCGCCAATTTAGCCTCTGTAGCTCCAGAAAATCTACTTCGAGTGCAGGGAGGTCAGAATCCAACAGCATCTATAGTCCTTTTTAGTCTCTGAATCAGATTTTTGCTCAGGTCCCTCAATTTCAGCCAGAAAATACCTGAAATCATAGAAAAACACACAAACTCATAGTAAAGTCCAGAAAAGTGAATTTTAACTAAAAATTAATAGAAGTATACTAAAAACTAACTAAAACATATTAAAAACTTACTAAAAACAATGCCAAAAAGCGTATAAATTATCCGCTCATCAAAACACTAAACTTAAATTGTTGCTAGTCCCTAAGTGATGAGCGGATATTTTATACGCTTTTTGGGGGTAATTTCATGTAGATTTTAGCATGTTTCAGTTAGTTTTTAGTAAAATAATATTAGTTTTTAGGAAAAAATCATATTTCTGGACTTTACTATGAGTTTGTGTGTTTTTCTGTGATTTCAGGTATTTTCTGGCTGAAATTGAGGGAGCTGAGCAAAAATCTGACTTAGGCTGAAAAAGGACTGCTGATTCTGTTGGATCCTGACCTCCCTGCACTCGAAATGGATTTTCTGGAGCTACAGGAGTCCAATTGGCGCGCTCTCAACGGTGTTGGAAAGTAGACTTCCAGGGCTTTCCAGCAATATATAATAGTCCATACTTTGCGCAAGGATAGACGACGTAACTTGGCGTTAAACGCCAAGTTCATGCTGCTGTCTGGAGTTAAACGCCAAAAACACGTCATAACCTGGAGTTTAACGCCAAGAAAGGCCTTTACACGTGGAAAGCTTTAGTCTCAGCCCCAGCACACACCAAGTGGGCCCCAGAAGGGGATTTCTGCACCAATTATCTTAGTTTATTCATTTTCTGTAAACCTAGGTCACTAGTTTACTATTTAAACAACTTTTAGAGACTTATCTTGTACCTCATGACATTTTCAGATCTGAATTACATACTCTTTGACGGCATGAGTCTCTAAACTCCATTGTTGGGGGTGAGGAGCTCTGCAGCGTCTCGATGAATTAATACAATTCCTTTGTTTTCCATTCAAACACGCTTGTTCTTATTTAAGATGTTTATTCGCGCTTAATTGTGAAGAAGGTGATGATCCGTGACACTCATCACCTTCCTCAATCCATGAACGTGTGTCTAACAACCACCTCCGTTCTACATCAGATTGAATGAATATCTCTTAGATTCCCCAACAGAATCTTCGTGGTATAAGCCGGATTGATGGCGGCATTCATGAGAATCCGGAAAGTCTAAACCTTGTCTGTGGTATTCCGAGTAGGATTC
>NC_029774.3:88495652-88497412 GCF_000817695.3 Arachis duranensis | reverse complement strand
ATCTTTAAAATACATTACATTTTTAACTCAGTTGGTTATAGCATTGGCTTATGTTCTTGGCAATTGGGCACAAGTTCTTTTGAAAATCTTTTTCAAAAATAATTTTTCTTGATTTAATCTTGTGCCAAACTCTAAGTTTGGTGTTTTATTGTTAATCTTTTTATAATTTTCGAAAATTTATTTTGATTTTCTAAATATTTTAAGTTTGGTGTTCTTTCTTTTGTTCTTGGTATTCTTGTGAATCTTCAAAGTGTTCTTGAGTTTTCCTTGTGTCTTGATCTTAAAATTTTTAAGTTTGGTGTTCCTTGGTGTTTTCCCTCAAAAAATTTTCGAAAATAAGGAGCACTAGATCTAAAAATTTTAAGTCTTGAGTCTTTTGTGTGTTTTTCTCTTTCATCATAAAATTCAAAATTCAAAAAAAAAAATTTTTATTTTCCAATTAATTTTGAACTACTTTTTTTCGAAATTTTTTTTAAAATTCAGATCTCAATTTCAAATTATTTTTCAATTGCTTTTGTTTCGTTTTTATTTTATTTTATTCTATAAAAAAATTAATTTTTTTTTGTATTTATTTTATAAAAATTAATTTTTATAAAATGAATAATATCAACATACATATCATCTCTTTTATTCCATTATGGAATTAAGGGGGAATGAACAGTCCAAGAGGACTCTGGGGTCATATGCTAACCCCACTACTGCTTCATATGGGAGTAGTACTGTATACCTTCCATTGGAGTTAGTAGCTTTGAGCTGAATCCTCAGCTCATTATCATGGTGCAGCAAAACTGCCAGTATTCTGGTCTTCCAAATGAAGAACCTACAGAGTTTCTGGCACAATTTCTGCAAATTGCTGATACAGTACATGATAAAGGAGTGGATCAGGATGTCTACAGATTATTACTGTTTCCATTTGCTGTAAAAGATCAAGCTAAGAGGTGGTTAAATAACCAGCCTAAGAACAGCATAAAAACATGGAAACAGCTGTCAGAAAAATTCCTGAATCACTATTTCCCTCCAAAACGGATGACACAGCTAAGGCTAAGCATCCAGGGCTTCAAACAAGGAGATAATGAATCCCTTTATGATGCCTGGGAGAGATACAGAGAGATGCTAAGAAAATGCCCATCTGAAATGTTTTCAGAATGGGTGCAATTAGACATCTTCTATTATGGGCTTACAGAAAAAGCACAGATTTCTCTAGACCACTCAGCTGGTGGATCTATACATATGAGAAAAACAATTGAAGAAGCTCAAGAGCTTATTGATACAGTTGCTAGAAATCAGCATCTGTATCTAAGCAGTGAATCTTCCATGAAAGAAGAAGCCAAAACAGTAACTGCAGAACTCAGTCCGGTGGATCAGGCTAATGAAATTAATCAGCAATTGGACTTTCTAACTCAGCAACTAGCCGAATTCAAGGAAATATTACAGGAAACAAGAATGGCTAACAGGAATATGGAAGTGCAATTAAAACAGACAGAAAAGCAACTGTCAAAACAAATAGCAGAAGAATGCCAAACAGTTCAATTAAGAAGTGGAAAAACATTAAATACCTCACTTCAAAGCAGCAGGAAACCAAGAGATGAGCAATTGGTTACTCAAAATCCCTCTGAGGACAGTCAGAGCCCAGAGAGGAATAAAGCTGGCGCTGAACGCCCAGACCATGCTCATTTCTGGCGTTCAACGCCAGAAACAAGCATGGATCTGGCATTGAACGCCCAAAAGGCACATGGTTCTGGCGTTCAAACGCCAGTAAC
>NC_029774.3:88493561-88494200 GCF_000817695.3 Arachis duranensis | reverse complement strand
TGTGCAATGCACCTGCAACCTTTCAGAGGTGCATGCTCTCAATTTTCTCTGATATGGTGGAGAAATTCCTGGAAGTCTTCATGGATGACTTCTCGGTATTTGGAGACTCATTCAGCTCCTGCCTTAACCATTTAGCACTTGTTCTGAAAAGATGCCAAGAGACTAACCTGGTTTTAAACTGGGAAAAATGTCACTTTATGGTGACTGAAGGAATTGTCCTTGGGCACAAAATTTTGAACAAGGGAATAGAGGTGGACCAAGCTAAGGTAGAAGTAATTGAAAAATTACCACCACCTGCTAATGTTAAGGCAATCAGAAGCTTTCTGGGACATGCAGGGTTCTATAGGAGGTTTATAAAAGATTTTTCAAAAATCGCCAAACCTCTGAGCAACCTGCTAGCTGCTAACACGCCATTTATCTTTGATAAAGAGTGTCTGCAGGCATTTGAGACTCTGAAAGCTAAATTGGTTACTGCACCAATCATCTCTGCACCAGTCTAGACATTACCATTTGAATTGATGTGTGATGCCAGTGACCATGCCATTGGTGCAGTGTTGGGACAAAGGCATGACAAGCTTCTGCATGTCATTTACTATGCCAGCCGGGTGCTAAATGATGCACAGAAGAATTACACAACCA
>NC_029774.3:88492699-88493472 GCF_000817695.3 Arachis duranensis | reverse complement strand
GGATCAAAAGTGATTGTGTACACTGATCATGCTGCTCTTAAATATCTACTCACAAAGCAGGATTCAAAACCCAGACTCATCAGATGGGTGTTGCTTCTGCAAGAGTTTGATATAGAAATAAGAGACAGAAAAGGGACAGAAAATCAAGTAGCAGATCACCTGTCCCGAATAGAACCAGTGAAAGGGGCGTCCCCTCCTTTCACTGAGATCTCTGAAACCTTTCCGGATGAGCAATTGTTTGCCATCTAGGAAGTGCCATGGTTTGCAGACATTGCAAACTATAAGGCAGTGAGATTTATACCCAAGGAGTACAGTAGGATGCAATCAAAGAAATTAATCACAGATGCAAAATACTATCTTTGGGATGAACCATATCTCTTCAAGAGATGTGCAGACGAAGTAATCCGTAGATGTGTGCCTAAAGAAGAAGCACAGAAGATCCTTTGGCACTGCCATGGATCACAGTACGGAGGACATTTTGGAAGTGAGCGAACAGCCACAAGAGTCCTCCAAAGTGGCTTCTACTGGCCTACTCTCTATAAAGATTCCCGAGCATTTGTGCTTAATTGTGACAGTTGCCAAAGATCAGGCAACCTACCTCACAGTTATGCCATGCCTCAACAAGGAATCTTAGAGATTGAGTTGTTTGATGTATGGGGTATTGACTTCATGGGGCCTTTCCCACCATCATACTCAAACACTTATATTCTGGTGGCAGTGGATTATGTATCCAAATGGGCGGAGGCTATTGCAACACCCACTAATGACACTAA
>NC_029774.3:88491771-88492161 GCF_000817695.3 Arachis duranensis | reverse complement strand
GAGCAAGAATGCTCAAGACTGAGACTTAATTGAAGATCAGTAATAGTCCAGCTAATGACATTAAAGAAGCGCTTGCTGGGAGGCAACCCAGCCATTTACAAAGTTTAATTACTAATTAAATAAATTTTCTTTCTTCACAGGTTTAAGTCTAAGTATCTTCAAAGGTGAAATAGCAAATTGGTTGAAGTCACAGAGTTACAGGGAAATTTGGAAGCTCACTGGCATGAAAAAGCCAGTAAGAAATGCTTTGGGCGTTAAATGCCCAAAAGAAGCACCCACTGGGCGTTTAACGCCAGTAAGGGTAGCCTTCTGGGCGTTAAACGCTAGAAAGGAGCATCTTCTGGGCGTTAAACGCCAAAAAGAAGCACCTTCTGGGCGTTTAACGCCAGA
>NC_029774.3:88488731-88491586 GCF_000817695.3 Arachis duranensis | reverse complement strand
TGGGCGTTTAACGCCAGGATGGTGGGAGAAGGTACAAAATTCGTTTTTCTTTATAATTTTTCAAATTTTTATGTTTCAATTCATGATTTCTTGCATAAACATATTTTAAATTATCACTTTCAATTCCAAAAGTTTTTTTTATCCTAATTTCTAAAATCCAATGTTGCAAATGTTTTAAATATATCTTAATCCATAAAGCCAATTGGCTTTCCAATCCAATCCATCATCTTTTCAAATTTGTTTCCAACACATCAATAATTTCTTTTTAAAAAAAAATTCTTTTTCAAAATTAAAATTCAAATCTATCTTTTAAATTATAATTCATATCTTTTTCTTTGCAAAGTTATATCTTTTTCTGATCATATCTTTTAAAATCATATCTTCTATCTTATTTCTTTCTTATTTTTTTCGAAAATTTCCCACCCCCCATCCCTATACATATTGTGTTCGGCGCCCCTCTCACCATCACCTTCCAACACTTGCTCTCCTTCTATCCCTCTTCTTTCTTCTCTTTTGCTTGAGGACAAGCAAAGCTCTAAGTTTGGTGTGTTTTATCCGTGATCACAAAAACATACCCACTTAAGATCATGGCTCCTAAAGGAAAGCAAACCGCCCCAAGAGGAAAGAAAGAAAGCAATCCAAAGCCACTTTGGAATCAAGGGAAGTTCTTAACTAAAGAACATTCAGACCATTACTACAAGATAATGAGTCACAGATCTGTGATCCCGGAAGTCAGATTTGATCTGAAAGAAGATGAATATCCGGAGATCCAAGAGCAAATTCGAAACAGGAATTGGGAAATTCTGGCCAATCCTGAAACGAAAGTGGGAAGGAACATGGTTCAGGAATTTTATGCTAATCTATGGCAGACAGAAAGGCAAAGAATCATTGGAGCTACTCTCTTTGACCATAAGACTGTAGTCAGAGGGAAGATCATTCATACCAACTCTGATAAGATCAGGGAGATATTTAAGCTTCCTCAACTGAAAGATGACCCAGACTCCTTTAACAGGAGAATGATGAGGGTCAATAAAGGGCTGGACAAGGTTCTGGAGGACATATGCATCCCTGGAGCCAAGTGGACTACCATCACTACTGGCATCCCAGTTCAACTCAAAAGGGAAGATCTGAAACCAGTAGCCAGAGGTTGGCTGGATTTTGTAGGGCGTTCCATATTGCCTACCAGCAACCGTTCTGAAGTCACTATTAAAAGAGCAATAATGATTCACTGCATCATGTTGGGAAAAGAAGTGGAAGTCCATCAGCTGATCTCCTGTGAGCTATATAAAATAGCAAACAGGAATTCTAAGGACGCCAAATTGGCTTATCCAAGCCTAATTTCTATGCTTTGCAAAGATGCTGGAGTAAAGATGGGAATAACTGAATATATCCTAATTGAAAAGCCCATCACTGGAATATCAATGGTCAGGCAACAGCAACAAGAGGATTCTGCCAAGAGGAGAGCACAAGAAGCCCTCCCAGAACTGCCCCAATTCGAATATTGGGAACAGCTTGAAGCTTCTATTTCCAGATTGCAAGAAGCTATGGACCAAATAAAGGAAGAACAGAATAATCAAAGTAGCATGCTTTGCAAACTGCTCAAGGAACAGGAAGAGCAAGGGCATGATATAAGGGAGCTGAAGCGCCAAAAATTAATCCTTGAACCACACCCCAAAGAATAGAGGAGCATATACTCCTCAAAACAACAGGTTGCTGAGTTCCAATTTTTCTGTTTCAGCTTAGTATTCCCAAAATACAGGTTGTTAAGTTCTAATTCTAGCTTTAACTCTGTGATAGTATTATTATAAAAATTCACCTTAGGAGATATTTAGTAGTAATTAGTATGTCTATTTTGATTTTATTTCCAATTAAGCTATAATTTATTTTTCTCATCATCATCAGGCATAAATAAAGTAGTAGATTTTTTAGAATAAAGAAGTAATATATATTTTTCGAGTTCTTAATAATAAAAATTATAATTAATTATGTGTGGTGGCAATACTTTTTGTTCTCTGAATGAATGCTTGAACAATGCATAATTTGTACTTTGAATTTGATGAATATTGGCTCCTGAAAGGATGAGGAACACGAAAAATATTATTGATGATCTGAAAAATCATAAAATTGATTCTTGAAGCAAGAAAAAGCAGTCAAAAAAAAAACACAATATCCACAAGCCATGAGTACTAGGCAAGAGTAAAAAGGATCCAAGGCTTTGAGTATCAATGGATAGGAGGGCCCAAGGAAATAAAATCCAGGCCTAAGCGGCTAAACCAAGCTGTCCCTAACCATGTGCTTGTGGCATGCAGGTTCAAGTTACAAACTTGAGACTGAGTGGTTAAAGTCGTGATCCAAGGAAAAAGAGTGTGCTTAAGAGCTCTGGATACCTCTGACTGGGGACTTTAGCAAAGCTGAGTCACAATCTGAAAAGGTTCACCCAGTTATGTGTCTGTGGCATGTATGTATCAACATACTATCTGAAAAGAATCAACATACTACACTAGGAGAGTTAATAATACTATCTGAATTCTGAGTTCCTAAGGATGCCAATCATTCTGAAATTTGAAAGATACAGGGAGATGCCAAAACTGTTCAGGAACAAAAAGCTGCAAGCCCCGCTCATCTAATAAGAACCTGAGCTTCATTTAAAACTCTAAAATATTATTACTTCTTAATTTCTGTTAAAACCTACTTTATTTATCTAGTTGCCTGAGGACAAGCAACAGTTTAAGTTTGGTGTTGTGATGAGCGGATATTTTATACGCTTTTTGGGGGTAATTTCATGTAGATTTTAGCATGTTTCAGTTAGTTTTTAGTAAAATAATATTAGTTTTTAGGCAAAAATCATATTTCTG
>NC_029774.3:88487653-88488194 GCF_000817695.3 Arachis duranensis | reverse complement strand
CGAGTAGGATTCCGGGATTGAATGACTGTGACGTGCTTCAAACTCCTGAGGGCTGGGCGTTAGTGACAGACGCAAAAGAATCAATGGATTCTATTCCAACCTGATTGAGAACCGACAGATGATTAGCCGTGCTGTGACAGAGCATAGGAACGTTTTCACTGAGAGGATGGGAAGTAGCCATTGACAACGGTGACACCCTACATTGAGCTTGCCATGGAAGGAACCCTGCGTGTGGGAAGAGGACTTCAAGGAAAAGTAGAAATTCAAAGGACAAAGCATCTCCAAAACTCCAACATGTTTCTCATTACTGCACACTAAGTAACGATTTGATTCTCTCTTATTTTTCTTACAATTTTAAATACTTTGACTTCTTAAAATTAAATCCAAATAACCATTGGCCTCCTGACTAAGATTAATAAAATAACATTGATTGCTTCAAGCCAATAATCTCCGTGGGATCGACCCTTACTCACATAAGGTATTACTTGGACGACCCAGTGCACTTGCTGGTTAGTTGTGCGAATCATAAATTCGTGCACCA
>NC_029774.3:88479118-88487427 GCF_000817695.3 Arachis duranensis | reverse complement strand
GCTAGAGTCCCCAATTAGAGGTGTCCAGGGTTCTTAAGCACACTCTTTTTGCCTTGGATCACAACTTTATCTCTTTTTTTTTCTCTCTCTTTTTTTCGTTTCTCCTTTTCTCTCTTTTTTTTGTATTCACTGCTTTTTCTTGCTTCAAGAATCATTTTTTATGATTTTTCAGATCCTTAGTAACATGTCTCCTTTTTCATCATTCTTTCAAGAGCCAACATTCATGAACCACAAATTCAAAAGACATATGCACTGTTCAAGCATACATTCAGAAAACAAAAGTATTGCCACCACATCAAAATAATTAATCTATTATAAAATTCAAAATTCATGCAATTCTTCTCTTTTTCAATTAAGAACATTTTTCATTTAAGAAAGGTGATGGATTCATAGGACATTCATAACTTTAAGGCATAGACACTAAGACACTAATGATCATGAGACACAAATATAGATAAACATAAGCATGAAAAGTCGAAAAACAAGAAAATAGAGAACAAGGAAATTAAAGAACGGGTCCACCTTAGTGATGGTGGCTTGTTCTTCCTCTTGAAGATCTTATGGAGTGCTTGAGCTCCTCAATGTCTCTTCCTTGCCTTTGTTGCTCCTCTCTCATGATTCTTTGATCTTTTCTAATTTCATGGAGGATGATGGAATGTTCTTGGTGCTCCACCCTTAGTTGTCCCATATTGGAACTCAATTCTCCTAGGGAGGTGTTGATTTGCTCCCAATAATTTTGTGGAGGAAAGTGCATCCCTTGAGGCATCTCAGGGATTTCATGATGAGAGGGGTCTCTTGTTTGTTCCATCCTTTTCTTAGTGATGGGATTGTCCTCATCAATGGGGATGTCACCCTCTATGTCAATTCCAACTGCATAACAGAGATGACAAATGAGATGGGAAAAGGCTAACCTTGCCAAGGTAGAGGACTTGTCCGCCACCTTATAAAGTTCTTGGGCTATAACCACTACAAAAAATGGGTATAAAATGGCATCAACATAATGGCGGTTTTATAAAACCGCCGTTATATTCATAACTTCAGGCGGTTTATGCAGCTTCCATAATTTACTCATAGAAAGCGGTAGTTTTTTGGTGATTTTGGTGGATTTAAACGCCATTACCTGCTCCTGCTTCACTGATATTAAAACACTTTTATTTCACTAATAAACATGGTGCTATTCAATGGAACTTCCATCGCAATGTGAGGATAAGAAGAAACTCCATCGCAGCATGAGATCTGCGATTTCATCCACAACGCTCTTCTCTGGCGGCAATGTCGTTGTTGCTGCCTTTGAAGGAGCGCTCTTCTTTGATTAGGTTTATTGGCTTCGATTTGAAGGTTCGTTGCGCCGTCGCTCATCTCCTCCTCACCACAAGTAACGCCATTATTGCTGTCCTCGGTGGAGCTTCTGTTATCTGGTTTTGTGCATTTTAGTTGATCCTGAATTTTCTTAATTCTAATTTGGTTAACCTTTTACAGAGCTTTTATTTTCTTTTTCCCCTTCAATGGTGGTCCTGCTTGGTTGAATCTGAGTTTTGTGAAGCTTTCGTCTCAAGAGCTCTCTAAGTATATTCTCTTGGTTAATTTTCTTTTTCCTTCTTGGTATAATCTGAGATCGCACATCGGAGGGAGAAGGAAAGGAGAACGAGAGTGAGTTCATCTGAAACCCTAAATCTTGTCACCGCCATAGTCACCACCATTCATCTCATGTATGCCGCTTCCATCAACCTTCTGCGTTCGAGTGAAGGCACCTCCTCTATCGACGCATTTCCAAATCTGGTCACTACGCTATAGCTTATGAGATTGAGCAAAGCACCTATTCTATTAATGTGTCTCCTCCGCCAGTGGCGCCGGTACGTTCTCACTTCTGCATTCTCTTTTTCTTCGATCCACTCAACATTGCTCGTAGTGTATTTCTGTTCATTTGCAATTTCTATTTTTATTCTCCTTCTCTTCTTGTTCATTCTCAATTGCTTGTTTACTAACTGTATTTCGGTTAAGTATTGTTATGCTTGCCATGTAGTTGATGAATTTCTTGAGAGAGATGGAAAAGAGTGGAACTTGTTGTCTGTTATAGATGATAATTCTTTGGTGCTTATTACTATAACTACTGCATGTTCATCATTGTGTATTTTTGAAATTCAAAACTAGCTTAGCTCCCAATGTGAATCCAGCAAGGACATGCTTTCTTTGTTTACTTTTTTCATCAATGTCATGACTTGCATGCTCACATTTTTTTATTTACTTGAAGAAAGAAATAAAAGATTCAGAAGATCTTCCACATTGGATATGCTGATAAGGTATTGAAATTGGAATTAATTAATTCCTATCATAGATAAATTTTTAATCAGTTACGTCTTTCAATTCTTCTATGTCCAGATATTTTGGAATTAAAGCTATGGCAGAAAATAAAGGCATGTATGTAAGGATACTGAATGAACATTTTCTAAATTTAGGAAATTCAATGAAATTAAAAAGAAAGAAAAAAATGAATTACAGCATGAGAGTTAGTAATGAAACGAAGAAGTTGCAGCTTCTCGTGCATTAGTGTTGCTCTCTTTTGCTCTCTAGAAGCCATGGGAAGAGTGTGTTGTTTCTGTTTCTTGTGTTTTGCTATATATATCAACTTCTGCAGATCTCTATCTGAAGCTATTTATATATAATTAGAGAGCTAGGAACTTCCTATAAGGAAGACCTCTCATCAAACAACACTATTTACTATTTATTTATTTATTGTTGTTGTGTTTTTTTCCTCAGAAACTATAAAAGCTTCTACTGTGGTCCGAGCGCTCGCCATTGTCAACCTCAGTGCTGTCCAAGAAGGGTAGAATCTGCTATCCAAGTTGGTGCTACAATAAGAACAAGTCAGAGGCTAGTGTGTTAGTTCAACATGTAGCAAGTGTCTAGTCTCCATGTTGAGAATAGACTCAAGGAAGAGGTATAGAGCATCTGCTGAAATTTGACATGTTTCTGTTGTTAGATTTAGTCATAGTTTTTACACATAATAGAAGTATAAATAATTTTGTTCCTCTGTGCTATCTGTTGAAATATTTTTAGTATTTAGGGAACCAAATTTTATATGCCAGATTTTGTGCTTATGATAGGCTTAAATATTTGTTTAGAAATCAACCTTAACTTGAGTAGCTAACAATTGTGCTTTCTATCTAAGTTATAAATCCACAAATACTTTATTGTTATAAATTGTAATTGGAGAATAATATATTCGCTTTACTTATAAATTTTGTGGTTTACTTCATTATCTTGTGACCTATCTTTGTGGTTGCCAATTTGATGACAGGTTTTGAAGTGGAAAGATGTGGAAATTGAAGAGCCAAAAGAAGGCGAGGTTGCTAATTTGATGACAGGTTCTCAAGTAGGTATTGTCATCAATCATTCACACTCTCTCTTTCTAATTACCGCCTTCTTCAATTGCATTTTTACTCTATTTTCTCCTTGTGTTGCTGCAGTCAAGGATGCGGTCTTGAAATTGAACCCGCTTTTCACAAAGAACAAGCTATTGGTTTCCGTTGCTGCTGGAGTCAAGCTCCATGATCTTCAGGTTTCTCAATGCATTAGTTGGTTTTGGACTATTTGACACAGGGTTTCTTGTGGTACATATAACACCAGCCCCACTTACTGCATTATTAATAGTGAAATTCATAATTATTTTCTCATTACTAATATGGTTTAGCATACTATTCTGAATCTGAACCATTTGTGTTAGGTTGGGAGCTGCGTTGAAATTGGAATTCCCATGCTAATACTGTTTATAGCCTTATCTCAGGTACAATTCAAAAGTAGGAAATAATGGATTAGGATTCTCTTGTGTCTATCTTTCTTAAGGCATATAATTTTCTTAGGGTTATTGCTTTAGAGATTGAGCTTGCTGAAGCATTGCAGGCCAAGAAGAAATCAAGCATGCAATTTCAGAGAGGTACACCTTTCTTTTGGAGTAGTAATTAGATTTTGGTACATATAGATGCTAATTTTGGAAGCACTTCACCTTAAATTTACCATTTTCTTTGTTTTCGGTTAAAATTTGATGACTGGTTAGAATCTAAATTCTGATATGCATAATCTTTTTTACTCTTTAAAATGAAGTAATGATCTTTTTCTTGTTTTAGCAATCAATTGCATTTTAAAATAAGTACTTTGCTGATTGAATTAAACAATCTCCAATAGATGTTAACACTGTTGTTTTGCACAATTAATTAATGTAGAAGAGTTTTATACTAACATCCAATTAAGAGTCACTTTTATCTATGTGGCAGTTCCTAATTTAACGGTGCAAACGAGTTTTATACTGACATTGCATAGAATTAAATGCTACTTGTTTCTCTTTTCGGCATGTATGAACATGTAGTGGAACAACACGACCAATAGGATTCAATTTATTTCATTTCATTGAATTAATGCAATCAAATTCAATCCTCTTGTTTACAAATTCCAATAGGATTGTACCGTATAAAAACAAGCATTCATAATTTATTATAAATGGAAATAAACATACATAATTTACAAGCAGAGCAAGGCACACCATTATTATTATTACAAAGGGTGTATATATATAATGAAGGCTATGTTTGAAAAAGAATTGTGTATCAGATTTCTCTCAATTTTTAATTATATATATATAATAGAGGTAGATTTTATATAAAAAATAAAATAAACAAAAACTTACTTTTGTATTTTTTTTGGGGTTTAAAAAACCCTACTTTTGCATGACTCGGAAATTTAATACCCTTATGACTTTGGGCTAGTTTTATTAAAATTGGAACCAAATTGCAAAGTAGGTGGAAGTAAAATAAGCCCAAATTGTAGAAATGAAATGAAACTAACTTGGGTTGCTAATGCTGATACAGCAGGATTGTTGTTATTTTGAAGCTCATCCAACAGAGTCAACGTTTGGTGCCTGATGAAATTCAGCTGAGCCAAGTAATTCTCATTCTCATTTCTCTCTCTCTCTCTTTCTCTCTCTATTTTGAATATCACAAATTTAATTATGTTTTAGGATTAGATAATATGCTTAGTCATACAATATTACATCTTCTTAACTAGATGAAAGAGATGCAAACTACTCATAATGATAGTAACTTTACTCAAGAATTTCACAAGCTTTTCAAAATGATTGAATTATTAGTAACACCTTAGATTTGAACAATTTAAAATTCATTGCTACAAGTAAAAACAAATTCAGTTAAGAATGCTTTATTTTTCATGCTTGAATTAGATTATTGTATGGCATGGGAAGCAATGTCACAAAGTTGGAATAATGGTTTCTTAAATTTAATAACACATTAACGGTTCATATCTAAATTGAGTCTCTATTTTTATTATTTCTTTAGTTCTGTTTTATCTTTAGCAGCAATTAAACTTGAGATTAACTAAGGGTTACAAATAGTACAGCAACTTCTTTTATATACTGATATGACAAATCTGGAATTGGTTAAGGGACATTTTTTCTACTGCATGCAGGTTCTGGATTTTAGCCTTCATCCTCAAGAACTCAAGTCTGTGTCTTATAACACGATATACCACTCAATTAGGCAAGTTTCTTCCATCTTTTATTCCCTCTGATTCTTTTTAGCTGTCACTGTTGCTTTTTGGTACATCATTGATCAATTGACATTGGTCCAAGTAACATAAATAACATATAAATGGAAATTGAGAGAATATTATTGACTGTTGATAACTCAATGTAACTCATCCAGTAGGTTGAAAATGACACCAAGTAGTGTTTTAATTAAGCTCTCTACTGTTTCTGGAGATACTTCAACAATGCATACTATGCAAGAGTTGGAGGAGTAAGCACATCTAAATTTAATTCCCTCTGGTTTGTTGCAGGAAACAATGTCGGTGGTCCTCGCCGGACTTGTTGCCACTACAAAAAAAGAAGTATAAAAGAGAAAGGAAGTCCCAATCTCTTGGATCTAAAATTCCATCCGAAGACGCGAAGTTCCACCGAGTTTGCTGTCACAGAAGGAGGAAACTTTTGGCCTCCAAATCTTATTCATCATCACTTAGCTAAGCTACTTGTCTTGTATATTCATATTCTAAGTAGTAAAAATATCACTTATTAGATGGTTTAAATACATTATTAGATATTAACATAGTTTAGAGAACTGGATGTTAGATTTGACTGATTAATGTTTATTGCAATGCTTGTATTTTGGTAAGTTTAGTAAGACAAGGTTTTGTATAGGAATTATTAATTTTGATTTTCAATAATAAAAAATTATATGTTATATTAATATTTTGTTTTTGAGTTATATAATATTTCATGTATGGATTATGATTTTTTGCTATTGTGAAATTTTAATCACAAAATTATTTATTTAACGCGATAAAAATGACGGAAAAAATTGTTAAAAACAACGATAAAAAATGTCACTGTCAGGGTAAAACGGCGGTTCAAAAATGCCATTTTAACCAACCAAAACACTACTGTCAGGGTAAAAATGGCGGTTCAAAAATGCCGTTTTAACCAACCAAAATACCACTCTGTCAGGGTAATAATGGCGGTTCAAACCGCCGTTTTAACCTATCCAAAAACCGCCATTTTAACCCTGGAAATAATGGCAGTTTGAACTGCCATTTTAACCAACCAAAATGCCACTCTATCAGGGTAATAATGGCGGTTCAAACTGCCATTTTAACCTATCTAAGAACCGCCATTTTAACCTTGGAAATAACGGCGGTTTGAACTGCCATTTTAACCTATTCAAAAACCGCCGTTTTAACCCAGGGTAACCTATTCAAAAACCGCTGTTTTAACCCAGGAAATTGTGGCGGTTTTCAGAAAACCGCCGTAATAACCAGAATGGCGCCCAGAATTACGTCGCTTTACGAAACCGCCATTATTGGTAATAATGGCGGTTCAAACCGCCGTAAATACCAAAAAAAACCGCCATTTTTAACAGAATTTTTTGTAGTGAACCTCATGAACTTCTATTTCTTCTCCAATCATGATGCTATGAATCATGATGGCCCGGTCTATAGTAACTTCGGACCAGTTGCTAGTCGGAATGATTGAGCGTTGGATAAACTCCAACCATCCTCTAGCTACAGGCTTGAGGTCATGCCTTCTCAGTTGAACCGGCTTTCCTCTTGAATCTCTCTTCCATTGCGCGCCCTCTTCACAAATGTCTATGAGGACTTGGTCCAACCTTTGATCAAAGTTGACCCTTCTAGTGTAAAGGTGTTCATCTCCTTGCATCATGGGCAAGTTGAATGCCAACCTTACATTTTCCGGACTAAAATCCAAGTATTTCCCCCGAACCATTGTAATCCAATTCTTTGGGTCCGGGTTCACACTTTGATCATGGTTCTTGGTGATCCATGCATTGGCATAGAACTCTTGAACCATTAAGATTCTGACTTGTTGATTGGGGTTGGTAAGAACTTCCCAACCTCTTCTTCGGATCTCATGTCGGATCTCCGGATATTCACCCTTTTTGAGTTTAAAAGGGACCTCAGGGATCACCTTCTTCAAGGCCACGACTTCATAGAAGTGGTATTGATGCACCCTTGAGATGGATCTCTCCATCTCCCATGACTCGGAGGTGGAAGCTTTTGCCTTCCCTTTCCTCTTTATAGAGGTTTCTCCGGCCTTAGAATCCAACACAAAACTCACCGGCAAGTGTACCGGGTCGCATCAAGTAATAATAACTCACATGAGTGAGGTCGATCCCACAGGGATTGATGGATCAAGCAACTTTAGTGGGTGATTAGTTTAGTCAAGCTAACATTTAAGTGAGAATTGTGGCAGCAAAATGTAAATAGCAATGAACTTAAATTGCAGAATGTAAATAGGCAGGAAGCTTAAAGAACAAGCAATGTAAATTGCAGAAACTTAAATGACAAGAAATGTAAATTGCTTGAATCTTAAATGGGCCAGGGATGTGGGATTGCAGAAATTAATCAAGGAAAAATAAATTGCAACAAGTAGAAGAGTAGAGGATTGATTCAATGGAACTAGATCTTAACAGAAAAGTAAAAATGCCTTGAAGAGTAAACAGATAAATACTGGTGTTTAATTTGCAGCGCTTAAGTTGCAGCAATTAAAAATTGGGTTCAAGATCTCAGGAGTAGAAGAGACTAGATAACAAGTCTAGATCTCAAATCCTTCCTTGATTCAACAAGAACAGTTTGCATCATAACGAAGAAAATTGAATTGCAGAATTAAAGAGAAGATGAAGCAGTATGTGAATTTCAATTATGCAGAAAAAGTAAACAAGAGATCTCAAGGTGAGATTGAAACATAATTTCTTCATTCTCTACCCAAGATTTCAAAGCAAGAAAAGTAAAAA
>NC_029774.3:88478601-88478953 GCF_000817695.3 Arachis duranensis | reverse complement strand
TGAAAATCCTAATTTAATTGATCCATGTGCCTTTGAGTGATGATGTGGGCTTTGCTTGCTTTGGATTTGAGGAGAAATGGGTTTGGTTGGCTTTGATTTAATTTGGTGAGGAATTGAATTAAATTGAATTTTGGCCCATTTGTTGCTCCCAGGAGGTTGCCCTGCCCTTGTGGAGGGCAGGGCAGGAATTGATGCGTGCGGCCTTGGTGCGAGCGTGGCGTGCGAGTTTGGTGCGCAGGATGCTGCCCTGCCCTCGCGGAGGGCAGGGCAGAAATTTTTGGTGCGCCAGTTTGGTGCCTGTGCGTGCTGCTGGTGCTGCCGAACCGTCCCTTGGTGCGCCAGAATGGTGCGC
>NC_029774.3:88471702-88478432 GCF_000817695.3 Arachis duranensis | reverse complement strand
AGTTTCTTGCTTCCTCATGGCCCTTAAAGATGCCTTTCGTTCCTGCCTCAATTGTACGCCAAATATGGATTGCTATATATCATTGGAAATCTCTAAATGTCAGCTTTCCAACGACCTTGACTCTAAGTGCTTTGTTTTCAAGCTTTTTGCTTGATACATAAACACCACAAGTACTTAACAATAAAATTGTCATTGGTACTCAGAGCCTTCATCTTTGTCATTCTTTCCCTTTTTCTTTTTTTGCCTTATTTGCATTTGCTTCTTTAAAGGTTTTCATGATTTCCAAAGATTTCACAAAATGTCATAGATGAAAACTTCAATTAAATAAAATCAAATGCAATTGAGCAACAATTAATCATACTAGCTTTCCAATACTTGTATGCACATGCTAAAATCTTCTTTAATTCCTTGTTTATTTATGATCATGATGCTTTACTACTTTTAAACTCAAAGAATTCAAGTTGGTAGTTATAATGCCATAGCAACATGTTACAAATCAAGATTCAAGCTATGCTTTATTCATACTACACATGCAAACAGAGAGATAAAGACAATCATGCAATTTAGAGTGCTGGAAACAAATGAGAAGAAAAAGAACTCTACAACCTTATAGTTCATCTTCATTATTGTTGTCCTTTTTCCTCTATTCTTCCTCTTTTCCTTGCCAAACTCAAAATGCTTGCTCATCCTCAAGCAACAATTAGAACAATGGCTATGGGGCTAAGATGGATCATGAATGTCTTACACAATGAAATGTTGGTAGCACATGTGTTTTAAGCAAGCAAAATGAAAGATAACAATCAAGGCACAAGAGACAGAGACATTTTGATTGCAAACATAAGAAGGTGAGCACAATACATTGCATAAAAGATAAGTGGCACACCAAACCTAGTGTGACACTTTCACTTGGAATTAATGCAAGTATCTTGTAAGAATTGGAACCAAATTTTGTTGCATAGCAACACCAAACTTATAATGCAATCCTCTGTCAATTTATTTGAAAAAAGTCTAAATGAAACTGTTGTATGTTAAATACAATCACCAAACCAAGAATCTTGTCTTGAATAAAGCTCTCTTGGTGATGTATTAACAAATACAGTTAATAAAAGAAAGCATTAAAAACAAGGAAATGACTAAAACAATCAAGAAAACTAAAATTGTCTAACTAAAAAATAACACTGCAGCAGCATTATGATTATGTAAACAAGTGGTGTTGCTGGATGATTTGCATAGAAAAATAGGTGGCACACCAAACTTAGAATCTTGGTGTGTCACTTTCATTTTTTTGATTTGATGCAATCATCCAAAAATATAGCAACACCAAACTTAGAATGCAACCATATGTCAATTTATTTGAACTAAAACTAAACAAAAGAAGCTGTTATTTGTTGAATACAATCACCAAGCCAAGATTTGTCATGAATAAGGATCTCTTGGTGATGTATTAACAAACACAGTTTGACAAAAGAAAGCATTAAAAACAAGTAAATGAATAAAACAAAAAGGAAACTGAAATGTTAAACCAAAAGAGAAAAATAAAATTGCAGAGGCATTATGATTATGCAAACAAGTAGTGTTGCTTGAATAAATTGCATAGAAAATAAGTGGCACGCCAAACTTAGAATCTTGGTGTGTCGCTTTCAATTTTTGATTTGATGCAATCATCCAAAAAGATTGAAAACAATTTGTTGCAAGGCAACACCAAACTTAAAATATAACCATATGCCAATTTATTGAATTTAAATAAAACAAAGAACGAAAACAAAGCAGAGAAGAGAAATTATACCTATGGTTGACATGTTGTTCACTTTCTTCCTCTACCTACGGTTGGGTTACCTCCCAACAAGTGCTCTTTTAGTGTCATTAGCTTGACATGTTGTTCTTCACTTTCTTCCTCTTCTTCCAGTTTGTTAAGAGGAATGACCTCAAAGGAGGGAAAGATTCAGCTAGTGTCCGTTGTCTTGGCCTTTCCTCAACAAGCTTCCTTTTGCAAATGGCTTGATTGATCTTGCTTGCTGGATTAGGGACAAAATTGGTGTTCTTGCTAGTTGCCTTCACTTCTTTGGATTCAAGATTTGGTTGCCGTGTGATTATTGGAGTTTCGCATGAATTGGTTGTTGTGTGATTTTTGGAGTTTAATCTTCATCCAGAGCCTTTTGAATTGGTGGTTCCATGACCCCTTCCTTCATGTGATTTTCTGCTTCACTTGAGTTTGACTTCTCTTGAGTGTCTTCCTCCCTTTCTTCTTCATGATTTTCCATTAATGCCTCTGGGAGGGAATCTTTATGTTTCATTGTCACCTCAAGTGGCTCTTGTGAATGTAAAAGTTCAGGATCAAATGCCTCCTCCACCTCATTTTTCATTAAAATTTTTCTTGACACAGAGGCTTCCTCATCTTGCCTTTCCACTTTCTTCGTTGCACTCAACAATTGAGCTAAGTGCACTTCCATGTTTGTGAAGAAGTTCTCTTTTCTTTTCCAGAATTTCTTTTCCTCCTCCCAACATCTTTTGAGCATGGACTCAATCCTTGAGAGTCCTTGGCTTGTGGAAGTTTGTGTTGGTTGTGAGTCATGGGATGGATTTTGTGTTGAGGCATAGTTAATTGATGAAAAATTTTCAAATGAGAAACTGGGAAGTGAGGGTGGATAATTTTTCATGTGATTTGACTGCTCAGAATTTGCAGTCTCTTGGTGATACTCCCATCCACCATGAGGATAATGATATGAATCATTTTGTGGTGGTGGTTGGTATCCCTCATAATTCTCTTGCTCATCTTGGGGTTCTGAAGCAAATCTCCATGGATTGGAGTGCTCAGAATTTGTGTCTTCCTGGTGATATTCCCAACCATAATTAGAATACTGACTTGAATCATATTGTGATGGCGGGCAATAACCCATGAAGTTTGTTTGACTAAAAGATGAGGTGAACTCCATTTGAATTTTGCAAAACATAACACCATTGAAAATTGAAAGTCATGTCACAGAGACAGAATTTCTTAGTGAGGCAAAAACACAAACACCTTGGTTTTAACATAGAACAGAGAACAAAAAAGAGAAAAATACTTGATCTAGACTTCTCACCCACTTAATCATTGTTGATCTAATCAATCCCCGGCAACGGCGCCAAAAACTTGATGGTGTTTTTGTGGAAAAACGAATTTCCAACACACAAATCCAACCGGCAAGTATACCAGGTCGCATCAAGTAATAATAACTCACAAGAGTGAGGTCGATCCCACAGGAATTGATGGATCAAGCAACTTTAGTGGGTGATTAGTTTAGTCAAGCTAACATTTAAGTGAGAATTGTGGCAGCAAAATGTAAATAGCAATGAACTTAAATTGCAGAATGTAAATAGGCAGGAAGCTTAAAGAACAAGCAATGTAAATTGCAGAAACTTAAATGACAAGAAATGTAAATTGCTTGAATCTAAAATGGGTCAGGGATGTGGGATTGCAGAAATTAATCAAGGAAAAATAAATTGCAACAAGTAGAAGAGTAGAGGATTGATTCAATGGAACTAGATCTTAACAGAAAAGAAAAAATGCCTTGAAGAGTAAACAGAGAAATACTGGTCTTTAATTTGCAGCACTTAAGTTGCAGCAATTAAAAATTGGGTTCAAGATCTCAGGAGTAGAAGAGACTAGATAACAACTCTAGATCTCAAATCCTTCCTTGATTCAACCAGAACAGTTTGCAGCATAAAGAAGAAAATTGAATTGCAGAATTAAAGAGAAGATGAAGCAGTATGTGAATTTCAATTATGCAGAAAAAGTAAACAAGAGATCTCAAGGTGAGATTGAAACATAATTTCTTCAATTCTCTACCCAAGATTTAAAGCAGAAAAGAAAACTTAAAGGAGAGAGCTATCTATTCCTAATGCTCCCTATTGGAGCCAACCTCCCCTTTCAGCTCCAATTGATGCCTTTATATAGGCTTTACTAAATGAAAAATGAAAATGAAATTAAAACAAATTACAAAAATGAAAATCCTAATTTAATTGATCCATGTGCCTTTGAGTGATGATGTGGGCTTTGCTTGCTTTGGATTTGAGGAGAAATGGGTTTGGTTGGCTTTGATTCAATATGGTGAGGAATTGAATTAAATTGAATTTTGGCCCATTTGTTGCTCCCAGGAGGCTGCCCTGCCCTTGTGGAGGGCAGGGCAGGAATTGATGCGTGCGGCCTTGGTGCGAGCGTGGCGTGTGAGTTTGGTGCGCAGGATGCTGCCCTGCCCTCGCGGAGGGCAGGGCAGAACTTTTTGGTGCGCCAGTTTGGTGCCTGTGTGTGCTGCTGGTGCTGCCGAACCGTCCTTTGGTGCGCCAGAATGGTGCGTCTGTGTGCATCACCAAAATGCTACCTTGCCCTCGTAATTTAAAGAAACAAGATCTCAGGGAATCAATGAGACTAGAAAACAAGTCTAGATCTCAATTCCTTCCTTGATCAAAGTAGAAAGCAGATTGAAGAAGAAAGAAAGATGGAGCAGTAAATGAGAACGCAGATTCAACTCTCAATTATTAGAAATTATGCAGACGATGAACAAAGATGGATTTCAGATTAAAGATTGAAACAGAATTCCTCCAACCTCAATCCAAAATTTCAAAACAGAAATGAAAACTAAGAGAGAGAGCTCTCAAATCCTAATACTCCCTAGTGGAGCTAGCCCTTTGAAGTAGGCATGGTCATGCTGTGAGCGCCCAGATTTTACCTTAGCGAAAATTTGCTCCAACCTCACTTTGTTTCATCATGATTCTGCCCTGCCCTTGCCATGGGCAGGGCAGTGTGCGTGCTGGTTGTTTTCTCCTTTGATTTGGTCATGGGCCACGCTTTTAAAAGCGTGGCCTAAGGCTCCAAAGTGTGCTCCAACTTCAAAGTGTGTCCCAAAGCTCTTTTTTTCTCCTTTTTTTGTGCTTCTTTGCTTCTTTTTCTTCTTATTTCCTACAAGATTTATAAAATTAAAAGATCAAGGAAATATTCCAATTAAGCACAAAAGAATGCAATATTTAAGCACTAATCATCAATTTCTTGTATGAAAAAGCATAGAAAAATAGGTATATGATGACATGTCATCACCCATGACTCGGAGGTGGAAGCTTTTGCCTTCCCTTTTCTCTTTCTAGAGGTTTCTCCGGCCTTGGATGCCATAAATCGTTATGGAAAAACAAAAAGCAATGCTTTTACCACACCAAACTTAAAATGTTTGCTCGTCCTCAAGCAAAAGAAGAAAGAAGAGAGTAGAAGAAGAAGAAATAGAGGAGATGGAGATGGCTATGGTTCGGCCAAAGGGGGAGAAGTAGTGTTTAGGTTGTGTGGAAATGAAGGAGTGAAGATAGGTTTATATAGCGGTGAAGAGAGGGGTAGGGTTCGGCTATGGGAGGGTGGGTTTGGGTGGGAAAGTGGTTTGAATTTGAATGGTGAGGTAGGTGGGGTTTTATGAAGGATGGATGTGAGTGGTGAAGAGAAAGATGGGATTTGATGGGTGAAGGGTTTTTGGGGAAGAGATGTTGAGGTGATTGGTGAATGGGTGAGAAGAGAGAGAGAGTGGTGGTGTAGGTGGGGATCCTGTGGGGTCCACAGATCCTGAGGTGTCAAGGAAAAGTCATCCCTGCACCAAGTGGCGAGCAAAAAATGCTCTTCATGCCAATTCTGGCGTTAAACGCCGGGCTGGTGCCCATTTCTGGCGTTTAACGGCAACTTCTTGCACTTTCCTGGTGTTTAACGCCAGTCTGGTGCCCCTTTCTGGCATTAAACACCCAGAATGGTGCCAGACTGGGCGTTAAACGCCCAACAGCTAGCCTTACTGGCGTTTAAACGCCAGTAAGTTCTTCCTCCAGGGTGTGCTGTTTTTCTTCCTTTTTTCATTCTATTTTTGCTTTTTTCATCGATTTTGTGACTTCTCATGATCCTATGGAGTGCTTGAGCTCCTCAATGTCTCTTCCTTGTCTTTGTTGCTCCTCCCTCATGATTCTTTGATCTTCTCTAATCTCATGAAGGATGATGGAGTGTTCTTGATGCTCCACCTTTAGTTGTCCCATGTTGGAACTCAACTCTCCTAGGGAGGTATTTAGTTGCTCCCAATAGTCTTGTGGAGGAAAATTCATCCCTTGAGGAATCTCAGGGATCTCATGATGAGTGGGATCTCTTGTGTGCTCCATCCTTTTCTTGGTGATGGGCTTGTCCTCATCAATGGGGATGTCTCCCTCTATGTCAACTCCAACTTATAGAGTTCTTGGGCTATAACCTCATGAACCTCTATTTCTTCTCCAATCATGATGCTATGGATCATGATAGCCCGGTCTATGGTAACTTCGGACCGGTTGCTAGTGGGAATGATTGAGCGTTGTATGAACTCTAACCATCCTCTAGCCACGGGCTTGAGGTCATGCCTTCTCAATTGGACCGGCTTTCCTCTTGAATCTTGCTTCCATTGTGCGCCCTCTTCACATATGACTGTGAGGACTTGGTCCAACCTTTGATCAAAGTTGACCCTTCTAGTGTAAGGATGCTCATCTCCTTGCATCATAGGCAAGTTGAACGCCACCCTCACACTCTCCGGACTAAAATCCAAGTATTTCCCCCGAACCATAGTAAGATAATTCTTTGGATTCGGGTTCACACTTTGGTCATGATTCTTCGTGATCCATGCATTGGCATAGAACTCTTGAACCACCAAGATTCCGACTTGTTGAATGGGGTTGGCAAGAACTTCCCAACCTCTTCTTCGGATCTCAT
>NC_029774.3:88469963-88470583 GCF_000817695.3 Arachis duranensis | reverse complement strand
CCTAGCTTCTCCATTACAGAGAGAGGCATGAGGTTTACACTTGACCCTAAGTCACACAAGGCCTTCTTGAAGGTCATGGTGCCTATGGTACAAGGTATTGAAAACTTCCCAGGATCCTGTCTCTTTTGAGGCAGTTTCTGCCTAGACAAGTCATCCAGTTCTTTGGTGAGCAAAGGGGATTTATCCTCCCAAGTCTCATTTCCAAATAACTTGTCATTTAGCTTCATGATTGCTCCAAGGTAATTAGAAACTTGCTCTTCAGTGACATACTCATCCTCTTCAGAGGAAGAATACTCATCAGAGCTCATGAATGGCAGAAGTAAGTTCAATGGAATCTCTATGGTCTCATTTTGAGCCTCAGATTCCCATGGTTCCTCATTGGGGAACTCATTCGAGGCCAGTGGATGTCCATTGAGGTTTTCCTCAGTGGCGTTCACTGCCTCTCCTTCCTCCCAAAATTCGGCCATGTTGATGGCCATGCACTCTCCTTTTGGATTTTCTTCTGTGTTGCTTGGAAGAGTACTAGGAGGGAGTTCACTAATTTTCTTGCTCAGCTGACCCACTTGTGCCTCTAAGTTTCTAATGGAGGACCTTGTTTCAGTCATGAAACTTTGAGTGGT
>NC_029774.3:88469413-88469716 GCF_000817695.3 Arachis duranensis | reverse complement strand
AGGATTCTCCCATGTAATTCACCTCTTCCATTGAAGGGTTCTCAGGATCATAAGCTTCTTCCTCAGATGAAGCCTCCTTAGCACTGCTTGGTGCATTTTGCATTCCAGACAGACTTTGAGAAATCATATTGACTTGTTGAGTCAATATTTTGTTCTGAGCCAATAGGGCATTCAAAGTGTCAACCTCAAGAACTCCTTTCTTCTGACTAGTCCCATTGTTCACATGATTTCTTTCAGAAGTGTACATGAATTGGTTATTTGCAACCATTTCAATCAGCTCTTGAGCTTCTGTAGGCGTCTTCT
>NC_029774.3:88469038-88469257 GCF_000817695.3 Arachis duranensis | reverse complement strand
GGACACTTTCTGATTAATTGTTTGTATCTTTCCCAAGCTTCATAGAGGGATTTTCCTTCCTTCTGTCTGAAGGTTTGGACTTCCACTCTACGCTTACTCAATTTTTGAGGTGGAAAGAACTTTGCCAAGAAGGCATTGACTAGCTTTTCCCAAGAGTCCAGGCTTTCTTTAGGTTGTGAGTCCAACCATGTCCTAGCTCTGTCTCTTACAGCAAAAGGG
>NC_029774.3:88467996-88468875 GCF_000817695.3 Arachis duranensis | reverse complement strand
TGCATTAGAGAAACTAATTGAGGCTTAAGCTCAAAGTTGTTTGCTCCAATGGCAGGGATAGAGATGCTTCTCCCATAAAAGACGGGAGTAGGTGCAGTAAAGTCACCCAGCACCTTCCTTGCATTGTTGGCATTGTTGTTGTTTTCGGCTGCCATAGGTTCTTCTTCTTTGAAGATTTCTGTTAGGTCCTCTACAGAGAGGTGTGCTTTGGCTTCTCTTAGCTTTCTCTTCAAGGTCCTTTCAGGTTCAGGATCAGCCTTAACAAGAATGCTTTTATCCTTGCTCCTGCTCATAAGAAAGAGAAGGGAACAAGAAAATGTGGAATCCTCTATGTCACAGTATAGAGATTCCTTTAGGTGTCAGAGGAAAAGAAAAGTAGAAGACAGAAGTAGAAAATTCGAACTTATCAAAGAAGATGGAGTTCGAATTTTGCATTAAGGAATAGTGTTAGTCCATAAATAGAAGGATGTGAGAAGCAGGGAAGTAATTTTCGAAAATTGAGTAAAAGATTTTGAAAACATTTTTTTGAAAAACACTAATTGATTTTCGAAAATGAAAGTGGAAAAGAAATCAAGTGATTTTTGAAAAAGATTTTGAAATTAGAAATCAAAAAGATTTGATTGAAAACTATTTTGAAAAAGATGTGGTTAAGAGGATATGATTTGAAAAACATTTTAAAAAAAGATTTGATTTTGAAAGTTAAAAACTTGGCTAACAAGAAAAGATATGATTCAAACATTAAACCTTTCTCAATAGAAAAGGCAACATACTTGAAATATTGAATCAAATCATTAATTGATAGCAAGTATTTTTAAAAATAGAGAAATTGATTCTTTGAAAACATATGATTGAAAAGATATGATTTGAAAAAGATTTGAT
>NC_029774.3:88467191-88467871 GCF_000817695.3 Arachis duranensis | reverse complement strand
GAATAGTGCACATTCTGGCGTTTAACGCCCAAAACTATACCCTTTTGGGCGTTAAACGCCCAACCAGGTACCCTGGTTGGCGTTTAAACGCCAGTCTGTCCTTCTTCACTGGGCGTTTTGAACGCCCAGCTGTTTCTGTATAATTCCTCTGCTGTATGTTTTGAATCTTCAATTCTCTGTATCATTGACTTGAAAAGACAAAAAAAAATATTTTTGGATTTTTAATAATAAGGAAAAATCAAAATGCAACAAGAATCAAATAACAATGCATGCAAGACACCAAAATGCAACTAAAATCAAATAACAATGCATGCAAGACACCAAACTTAGTAGTTTGTATACTACTGACACTAATGATAATGCATATGAGACACATAAACACTCAAGTCAAGAGAATTCAAAGATCAGAGTAAGAAATCATCAAGAACAACTTGAAGATTACTAAGACACATGCATGAATGCAAGAAGAATAGAAACATGCAATTGACACCAAACTTAATATGAGACACTAGACTCAAACAAGAAATTTTTGGATTTTATGATTTTGTAATTTTTTTGTGCTTTTTTCAAAAATTAAGAGGAAAAGAAAATAAAAGTATCAAAATTCTTAATGAGAACTCCAGGAATCATTGCAATGCTAGTCTAAAGCTTTAGTCTAAAGAAATTAGACATGGCTAAAC
>NC_029774.3:88450330-88466140 GCF_000817695.3 Arachis duranensis | reverse complement strand
GCGTTTAACGCTGGGAATTCTGAGGGTGTTTTGAACGCCGGTTTGGGCCATCAAATCTTGGGCAAAGTATGGACTATCATATATTTCTGGAAAGCCCAGGATGTCTACTTTCCAACGCCGTTGAGAGCGCGCCAATTGGGCTTCTGTAGCTCCAGAAAATCCACTTCGAGTGCAGGGAGGTCAGAATCCAACAGCATCTGCAGTCCTTTTTAGTCTCTGAATCAGATTTTTTGCTCAGGTCCCTCAATTTCAGCCAGAAAATACCTGAAATCACAGAAAAACACACAAACTCATAGTAAAGTCCAGAAAAGTGAATTTTAACTAAAAACTAATAAAAATATACTAAAAACTAACTAGATCATACTAAAAACATACTAAAAACAATGCCAAAAAGCGTACAAATTATCCGCTCATCAATAGCTTCATTGGTCACTTAGGAACTTCCCCAAGGAGGAAAATATCTAACTCCTTGGCTTACTTTGGTTGAGCATGATAAAGCTTCACTCTATGACCATTAACCTTGAACTTGACTCCATTGGTAGGGTGAATCACCTCCACCACTCCATAAGGTTTGACATCCACCACTCTAAATGGCCCATCCCACCTACTTCTCAATTTACCAAGCATCAAACGCAACCTTGAATTGCACACAAGTACTTCATCACCGATCTTGAAGTTCTTCCTCCTAATATTTTGATCACGGAATGCCTTAGCTTTTTCCTTGTAGAATTGAGCATTTTCATATGCTTCCAACCTAAGGCATTCTAATTCATCCAATTGGAGCTTACGTTCCATTCCCGCCCCTTTTAAGTCTGGATTGCAATTCTTCACCGCCCAATAGGCTCTATGTTGGATCTCAACCGGAAGATGGCAGGATTTCCCAAAAACAATGCAGAAGGGGCTCATTCCGATTGGCGTCTTGTTAGCGGTCCTATAGGCCCACAATGCGTCTCCCAATCTAGAATTCCAGTTCTTCCTCTGTGGGTTAATCACTTTCCCTAGGATTCTTTTGATCTCCCTATTGGATACTTCCGCTTGCCCATTGGTTTGGGGGTGATAGGGTGTGAAAACCTTATGAATGACCCCATAATTTTTCATCAATGCCTCGATTTTCCTATTGCAAAAATGGGTTCCTTGGTCGCTCATGATTGCTCGTGGCGACCCAAATCTACAAATAATGTTATTTTTTAAAAATGAAGCAACAGTATTAGCGTCATCACAACGGGTAGGAATTACTTCCACCCATTTAGAGACGTAATCCACTGCTAACAAAATGTACACAAACCCGTTGGAATTTGGAAACGGCCCCATGAAATCCATGCCCCAAACATCGAAAATCTCATAAAAATTCATCAGTTGTTGGGGCATCTCATCCCTTTTGAGGTATTTCCAGATTTCTGGCATTGATGACAGGATTTGCAAAATTGGTTGGTATCCCTAAATAAAGTGGGTCATTAGAATCCACAGTCTAAAACCTTCCTCGCTGTTCGTTGCATGCCAAAGTGACCCCCACTCTCTGAGGAGTGGCAAAATTGCAGGATAGACTGGAACTCAGATTCTGGCACAGACTTTCTAATTATTTGATCTGCCCCATGTCTCCACAGATGTGGATCATCCCAAAGATAGTATTTAGCATCACATCTCAATTTATCTTTTTAATGCTTTGAAAATTGTGGGGGAAAAACACGAGCGACCAAATAATTAGCTATCGGGGCAAACCAAGGGGTGCTTTGGGATATTGCTGGTGCACAAAATTGTAAATCACACTTTTCATAACTCGTACCAATAACCAACAAGTGCACTGGGTCGTCCAAGTAATACCTTACGTGAGTAAGGGTCGAATCCCATAGAGATTGTCGGCTTGAAACAAGCTATGGTTATCTTGTAACTCTTAGTCAGGATAATAATAAATCTCAGTTTTGATTGGTAGTAAATAAAAAGCATGGATTAAATAATACTTGTTATGCAGTAATGGAGAATATGTTGGAGTTTTGGAGATGCTTTGTCTTCTGAATCTCTGCTTTCCCCCTGTCTTCTTCTTCACGCATGCAAGGTTCCTCCTATGGCAAGTTTTGTGTTGGTGGATCACCGTTGTCAATGGCTACCATCCGTCCTCTCAGTGAAAATGGTCCAGGTGCGCTGTCACCGCACGACTAATCATCTGCCGGTTCTCACTCATGCTGGAATAGGATCTATTGATCCTTTTACGTCTGTCACTAGGCCCAACCCTTGTGAGTTTGAAGCTCGTCACAGTCATTCAATCCCTAAATCCTACTCGAAATACCACAGACAAGGTTTAGACTTTTCGGATTCTCAAGAATGCTGCCAATGGATTCTAGCTTATACCACGAAGACTCTAATTAAGGAATCCAAGAGATACTCATTCAATCTAAGGTAGAACGGAAGTGGTTGTCAGGCACTTGTTCATAGATTGAGAATGGTGATGAGTTTCACGGATCATCACATTCATCATATTGAAGTGCGAATCAATATCTTAGATAGAAACAAGCGTGTTTGAATAGAAAATAGAAATAATTGCATTAACCCATCGAGACACAGCAGAGCTCTTCACCCCCAACAATGGAGTTTAGAGATTCATGCCATCAAAGAGTACAAGGTTTAGATCTAAAAATGTCATCAGGTACAAAATAAATCCCTAAAAGTTGTTTAAATACTAAACTAGTAACCTAGGTTTACAGAAAATGAGTAAACTAAGATAGATAGTGCGAAAATCCACTTCTAGGACCTACTTGGTGTGTGCTGGGGCTGAGCTTTGAGCTTTACACGTGCATAGGCTGTTTCTGGAGTTAAACGCCAGGCTGTAACCTGTTTTGGGCATTTAACTCCAACTTGTAACCTATTTCTAGCGTTTAACGCCAGAATGGAACATGGAACTGGCGTTAAACGCTAGTTTACGACATTTATCTTCGAGAAAAGTATTAAGCATTATATATTGCTGAAAAGCCCTGGATGTCTACTTTCCAACCCAATTTAGAGCGCGCCAATTGGACTTCTGTAGCTCCAAAAAATCCATTCTGAGTGCAGAGAGGTCAGAATCCAACAGCATCAGCAGTCCTTTTTCAGCCTGAATCAGATTTTTGCTCAGCTCCCTCAAATACCTAAAATCATAGAAAAATACAAAAACTCATAGTAAAGTCCAGAAATATGAATTTTGCCTAAAAACTAATAAAAATATACTAAAAACTAACTAAAACATACTAAAAACTACATGAAATTACCCCAAAAAGCGTATAAAATATCCGCTCATCACAACACCAAACTTAAACTGTTGCTTGTCCCCAAGCAACTAGATAAATAAAATAGGATAAAAAGAAATCAAGAAGCAATAATATCTCAGAGTTTTAAGTGAAGCTCAGATTCTAATTAAATGAGCGGGACTAGTAGCTTTTTGCTTCCGAACAGTTTTGGCATCTCACTTTATCCTTTGAAATTCAGAATGATTGGCATCCATAGAAACTCAGAATTCAGAAAATGTTATTGCTTCTCCTATTTCAGTATGTTGATTCTTGAACACAGTTACTTATGAGTCTTGGTTGTGACCCTAAGCATTTTGTTTTCCAGTATTACCACCAGATACATAAATGCCACAAACACCTAACTAGGTGAACCTTTTCAGATTGTGACTCAACTTTGCTAAAGTACCCAGTCAGAGGTGTCCAGAGTTCTTAGGCACACTCTTTTGCTTTGGATCACAATTTTAACCACTCAATCTCAAGCTTTTCACCTGGACCTTCATGACATAAGCACATGGTTAGGGACAGCTTGATTTAGCCGCTTAGGCCAGGATTTTATTCCTTTTAGGCCCTCCTTTCCATTGATGCTCAAAGCCTTGGATCCTTTTTTCCTTTGCCTTTTGGTTTAAAGGGCTATTGGCTTTTTCTGCTTCTCTCTTGTTTTTTACTGCTTTTTCTTGCTTCAAGAATTAATTTCATGATTTTTCAGATCATCAATAACATTTCTCTTGTTCATCATTCCTTCAAAAGCCAACAGATTTAACATTCATAAACTGCACCATCAAAATTATGCACTGTTTAGGCATTCATTCAGAAGACAAAAAGTATTGCCACCACATATGAATAATTTGAATTTTTCTTATTAAAAACTCGAGAAAAATATTGCCTCCTTATTCTAAAAACCTGCTATTTTATTCATATTTGATGATGATGAGAAAAATAAATTATAGCTTAATTGGAGATAAAATTAAAATAAAGATATTAATTACTACTACTCATATATAACTTCTAAGGTAAATTCCTAATAAGAACAATTATCACAGAGTTAAGGCTAAGATTAGGACTCAACAATCTTTATTTTGGGAGGTGGATGCTCCTTTAGTTTGTGGGGTGCTTGGCCCTTCAAGAGATAGCTTCTGACCCTTCAGTTCCTTCAGTTTACGCCCTTGCTCTTCTTGTTCCCCAAGCAGTTTGCAAAGCATGCTATTTTGATTTTTCTGTTCTTCCTTTAGTTGGTCCATAGCTTCTTGCAACTTGGTAACAGATGCTTCAAGACGCTCCCAGTATTCAATTTAAGGGATTTTTGGGAGGAACTCATGTGCTTTCCTCTTGATGGGGTCGTCATGCACTTGTTGTCCTTCCATTGATTTTTTTGTGATTGGTTGCTCAACTGAGATATACTCATTTACTCCCATCGTTACCCCAGCATCTTTACATAGCATAGAGATTAAGCTTGGATAAGCCAATTTGGCATTTTTCGAGTTCTTATTTGCTATTGTGTAAAGTTCACAAGAAATCAGCTGATGAACTTCCACTTCTTTTCCCAACATAATGCAATGGATCATTACTGCTCTTTTGATGGTGACTTCAGAGCAGTTGCTAGTGGGTAGTATAGAACGCCCAATGAAATCTAGCCAACATCTGGTTACTGGTTTGAGATCTCATCTCTTGAGTTGGTTTGGGACACCCTTTGTGTTGGTTGTCCACTTGGTTCCAGGGAGGCATATGTCCTCTAGAATTTTGTCCAAGCTCTTATTTGTTCTCATCATTCTCCTATTAAAGGAGTCTGGGTCATCTTGCAGTTGAGGTAGCTTGAAGATCTCTCTTATTTTGTCAAGGTGGAGGTGAACAATCTTCCCTCTGACTAGAGTTCGATAGTCATAGAAGGCGGTTCCAGCTATTCTCTGCCTGTTTGTTTGCCACAGATTAGAGTAAAATTCCTGAACCATGTTTCTTCCCACCTTTGTTTCAGAATTAGCTAGGATTTCCTAGCTCCTGTTTTGGATTTTCTCTTGGATCTCCGGATATTCGTCTTCTTTCAGAACGAATTTAACTTTCGGGATCACTGACTTTAGACCTATTATTTTGTAGTAATGGTCTGAATGTTCTTTGGTTAAGAACTTTCCTTGATTCCAAAGTGGTTTTGGAATATTCTCTTTCTTGCCTCTTGGAGTAGGTTGTTTTCCCTTATGAGCCATGATCTTAGTGGGTATTGGCTTAGTGATCACAGATAAACACACTAAACTTAGAGGTTTGCTTGCCCTCAAGCAAAAGAAAGAAAAGGAGAGTGATAAAGGGAGAGCCAAGTTCGAATTGTGGAGGAGAGGAGGGAGGCCGAATGTGGATTTAAAGGGAAGGGGTGGGTTTTCAAAAATTTTTGAAAAGGATAGGATAGAAGATATGATTTGTAAAAGATAAGTATGATGGGAAAAAGATGTAATTTAGAATTGAAAAGATATGAAAGATATTTGAAAAAGATAAATCTGAATTTTGAAAAGAAGATATGATGAGTTTAAAAAGATTTGAGAGGAATTTAAAAAATATTTAAAAAGAATTCAAAAAGATAAGTGAGTTTTGAAAAAGGTTTGAAAATATATTGATGAAAAATTAAGAAATATGTTTAGGATTAAAATTTTTTCGCAATTGAAGTTGAAAGATGAGAGTTTATAACATGTTTACGCAAGAAATCATCAATTGAAACATGAAAAATGGAAAAAATTTGAAGTGAAAATGAAGTTACCTTCTCCCCACAATCCTGGCGTTAAACGCCCAACTGCTGCAAATTTTGGGCGTTTAACGCCCAGCTGTAGCTTCTGACTGGCGTTAAACGCCAGAAAATCTTTTATCACTGGGCGTTTTTCTGAACGCCCAGGATGCTGCAAATCTAGCGTTTAACGCCCAAATGGCTATCCATACTGGCGTTAAACGCCCAGTAGATGCTTCTTTTGGGCGTTTAACGCCCAAAATAGCTTTTACTGGCATTTTCGCACCAGTGAGCTTCTTTTTGCTATTTTATCCTCTGAATCCTTCTGTAACTCTGTGAACTCATGCAATTGCTATTTTACCTTGAAGATAATTTATATGGACCTGTAAAATTATCATTTAATTAACAAATAAGCTTTGTTAATGGCTGGGTTGCCTCCCAGCAAGCGCTTCTTTATTGTCTTTGGCTGGGCTATTATTGAGCTTTTAATCAAGTCTCAGTTTTGAGCATTCTTGCTCAAAATTGCTTTCAAGATAATGTTTGACTCTCTGTCCATTAACAATGAATTTTTTATTAGATTCATTATCCTAAAGCTCTACATATCCATATGGTGACACACCTGTAATCACATATGGTCTTCTCCACCGGGATTTTAACTTTCCAGGGAATAATCTGAGCCTAGAGTTAAATAGCAAAACTTTTTGCCCTGGCTCAAAGACTCTGGATCATAGCTTCTTATCATGCCATCTTTTTGCTTTCTCTTTGTAAATTTTTGCATTTTCGAAAGCATTGAGTCTGAATTCCTCTAGCTCATTTAACTGGAGCAATCGTTTTTCTCCAGCTAACTTGGCATCAAGGTTTAGGAATCTGGTTGCCTAGTAGGCCTTGTGTTCCAGTTCCACTGGTAAGTGACAGGCTTTTTCATACACAAGCTGGTATTGAGTGGTCCCTATAGGAGTCTTGAATGCTGTTTTGTATGCCTACAGAGCATCATCCAAGCTTCTTGCCCAATCCCTTCTACATTTAATCACAGTCTGTTCTAGGAATCTTTTAAGTTCTCTATTAGAGACTTCAGCTTGCCCATTTGTCTGTGGATGATATGGAGTTGCCACCCTGTGGCTAACTCTATATCGAACCATAGCAGAGTAAAGTTGTTTATTGTAAAAATGAACGCCCACATCACTTATTAGTACTCTGTGGACACCAAATCTGTTGAAGATGTGTTTCTGGAGGAATTTCATCATTGTCTTAGTATCATTAGTGGGTGTTGCAATAGCCTCCATCCATTTGGATACATAATCCACTACCACCAGAATATAAGTGTTTGAGTATGATGGTGGGAAAGGCCCATGAAGTCAATACCCCATACATTAAACAACTCAATCTCCAAGATCCCTTGTTGAAGCATGGCATAACCATGAGGCAGATTGCTAGATGTTTGGCAACTGTCACAATTACGTACAAACTCTTGGGAGTCTTTATAGAAAATAGGCCAGTAGAAGTCACATTGGAGGACTCTTGTGGCTATTCACTCACTTCCAAAATGTCCTCCATACTGTGATCCATGGCAATGCCAGAGGATCTTCTGTGCTTCTTCTTTAGGCACACATCTACAGATTACTCCATCTGCACATCTCTTGAAGAGATATAGTTCATCCCACAGATAGTACTTTGCATCTGAGATCAATTTCTTTTATTGCTGCCTACTATACTCTTTGGGTATGAATCTCATAGCCTTGTAGTTTGCAATGTCTGCAAACCATGGTACTTCCTGGATGGCAAAGAGTTGCTCATCCAGAAAGTTTTCAGAGATCTCAGTAAGAGGGAGGGACGCCCCTTCTACTGGTTCTATTCGGGACAGGTGATCTGCTACTTGGTTCTCTGTCCCTTTTCTGTCTTTTATTTCTATATCAAACTCTTGCAGAGGCAACACCCATCTTATGAGTCTGGGTTTTGAATCCTGCTTCGTGAGTAGATATTTAAAAGCAGCATGGTTAGTGTAAACAATCACTTTTGATACTACTAAATAAGATCTGAACTTGTCAATAGCGTAAACCACTGTAAGCAACTCTTTTTCTGTGGCTGTGTAGTTCTTCTGTGCGTCATTTAAAACACGGCTGGCATAATAAATGACGTGCAGAAGCTTGTCATGCCTTTGTCCCAACACTGCACCAATGTCATGGTCACTAGCATCACACATTAGTTCAAATGGTAATGTCCAGTCTGGTGCAGAGATGATGGTGCTGTGACCAGCTTAGCTTTCAGAGTCTCAAATGCCTGGAGACACTCCTTATCAAAGATAAATGGCATGTCAGTAGCTAGCAGATTACTCAAAGGTTTTGCAATTTTTGAAAAATCTTTTATAAACCTCCTATAGAATCCTACATGCCCCAGAAAGCTTCTGATTGCCTTAACATTGGCAGGTGGTGGTAATTTTTCAATTACCTCTACCTTAGCTTGGTCCACCTCTATTCCATTGTTCGAAATTTTGTGCCCAAGGACAATTCCTTCAGTCACCATAAAGTGACATTTCTCCCAGTTTAAAACCAGGTTAGTTTATTGGCACCTCTTTAGAACAAGTGCTAGATGGTCAAGACAAGAGCTGAATGAGTCTCCAAATACTGAAAAGTCATCCATGAAGACTTCTAGAAATTTTTTCACCATATCAGAGAAAATAGAGAGCAGGCACCTTTGAAAGGTTGCAGGAGCACTGCTCAGACCAAATGGCATCCGTCTGTACGCAAATACTCTAGATGGACATGTGAATGCTGTTATCTCTTGATCCTAGGGATCTACTGCAATTTGGTTATAACCTGAATATCCATCCAGAATGCAGTAGCAGTCATGACCTACTAGTCTTTCTAGCATCTGGTCTATGAATGGTAAAGGAAAATGATCCTTTCTGGTAGCTATATTGAGCCTTCTTGTAGGAACCAATTCATTTTTTTCATTATGAACCACTATCATGCCACCCTTCTTAGGGACGACTTGGACAGGGCTTACCCAGGGGCTATCAAAAATAGGATAAATAATCCTAGTCTCTAATAATTTAGTGACCTCTTTCTGCACTACCACCTTCATGGCTGGATTCAGCCGCCTCTGTGGTTGAACCACTGGCTTAACGTCATCCTCCAATAGGATCTTGTGCATGCATATGGCTGGGCTAATGCCCTTAAGATCACTGATGGACCACCCAAGAGCTGTCTTGTGTGTCCTCAGCACTTGAATTAGTGCTTCCTCTTCCTATGGCTCTAAGGTAGAGCTTATGATTACAGGAAAGGTGTCACCTTCTCCCAGAAATACATATTTCAGGGATGGTGGTAATGGTTTGAGCTCGGGTTTAAGAGGTTTCTCCTCTTCCTGAAGGATTTTCAGAGGTTCTATTATTCTCTCTGGTTCCTCCAGATCAGGCTGAACATCTTTAAACATATCCTCTAGCTCTGATTTGAGATTCTCAGTCATATTGACCTCTTCCACCAGAGAGTCAATAATATCAATGCTCATGCAGTCGTTTGGGGTGTCTGGATGCTGCATAGCTTTGACAACATTCAACTTAAACTCGTACTCATTGACTCTCAGGGTTAATTTCCCTTTTTGGACGTCAATGAGGGTTCGTCCAGTTGCTAGGAAAGGTCTTCCTAGAATGAGATTTGCACTCTTGTGCTCCTTCATTTCCAGCACCATAAAGTCAGTGGGAAAGGCAAATGGCCTAACCTTAACAACCATGTCTTCAATCACGCCTGATGGGTATTTAATAGAGCCATCAGCAAGTTGGAGACATATCCGAGTTGGTTTGACTTCTTCAGTCAAACCAAGCTTTTTGATAGTGGATGCACGTATTAGGTTGATACTTGCTCCAAGATCACATAGAGCTTTCTTGGTACAAGTACCCTCTAATGTGCATGGTATCATGAAGCTTTCAGGATCTTTAAGCTTCTCTGGTAAGCTTTTCAGAATGACTGCACTGCATTCTTCAGTGAGGTAAACTTTTTCAGTTTCTCTCCAATCCTACTTAAGATCTCTTTCATGAACTTAGCATAAGAGGGTATTTGCTCAAGTGCCTCTGCAAACCTAATCTTTATCTCAAGCATCCTGAGATAGTCTGCAAAGCGGGCAAATTGCTTATCCTATTCCGCTTGGCGGAGTTTCTGAGGATAAGGCATTTTGGCTTTGTATTCCTCAACCTTAGTTGCTGTAGGTTTATTTCCTACAGATGTGGTTGGAGAAGCCTTTTTAGAGGGGTTGCTATCAGCACTTATATGTGTCTGATCCCTCACTGGCGTTTAAATGCCAAGGTTGGAAGCTGGATTGGCGTTGGACGCCAACTCCTTACCTGTTTCTGGCATTTGAACGCCAGAACTGAGCTTCCCATGGGCGTTTAATGTCAACTCCTTGCCTGTTTGTGGCGTTTGAACGCCAGAACTGAGCATGGGTTGGGTATTTAACGCCAGTTCTCCACCCTTTTCTGGCGTTTGAATGCCAGAATTATTCCTCTCTGGGCTCTTACTGTCCTCAGAGGGATTTTGGGTAGCAGTTTGTTCATTTATTGGCTTCCTACTACCTTAAAGTGAGGTATTTAATGTTTTTCCACTTCTTAATTGAACTGCTTGGCACTCTTCTGTTATTTGTTTTGATAACTGCTGTTCTGTTTGCTTCAACCGTGCTTCCATATTCATATTAGCCATTCTTGTGTCTTGTAGTATCTCCTTGAATTCAACTAGCTGTCTTGTTAGAAAATCTAATTGCTGATTGAATTCAGTAACTTGTTCTGCAAGACTGAGTTTAACAGTTACTGTTTTAGCCTCTTCTTTCATGGAAGGGTCACTACTTAGGTACAGATGTTGATTTCTAACAACTATATCAATGAGCTCTTGAGCTTCTTCAATTGTCTTTCTCATGTGTATAGATCCACCAGCTGAGGGGTCCAAAGACATCTGAGCTTTCTCTATAAGCCCATAATAGAAGATGTCTAACTGCACCCACTCTGAAAATATTTCAGAGGGGCATTTTCTTAGCATCTCTCTGTATCTCTCCCAGACATCATAAAGAGATTCATTATCTCCTTGTTTAAAGCCTTGGATGTTCAGCCTTAGCTGTGTCATCCATTTTGGAGGGAAATATTGATTCAGGAATTTTTTCGACAGCTGTTTCCATGTCCTTATGCTAGCCTTAGGTTGGTTATTTAACCACCTCTTAGCTTGGTCTTTTACAGCAAATGGAAACAGTAACAATCTGTAGACATCCTGATCTACTTCCTTATCATGTACTGTGTCAGTAATTTGTAAAAACTGTGTCAAAAACTCTGTAGGTTCCTCTTGTGGAAGATCAGAATACTGTCAACTTTGCTGCACCATGATAATGAGCTGAGGATTCAACTCAAAACTACTGACTCCGATGTAGGGTATACAGATACTACCCCCATATGAAGCAGTAGTGGGGTTAGCATATGACCCCAGAGTCCTTCTAGACTGTTCATTTCCACTTAGATCCATGATGAAGAAAGGGAGATGACGTGGATTTATTTTATTTATTTTATTATATTTATAAAAGAAATTTTTGAAATAATAAAATAAAATAAAATAAAAACTACAATAAAAATAAAAAGAGATTTAAAAATATTTTATGAGGATTTTCAAAAAATTGAGGAGAGAGAAAGTGGTTAGGATATTTTTGAAAAAAGATATGATTTTAAAAATCTTTAAAGGATATGATTTGAAAAATTTTGACAAAGTCAACCCAAGGAATTCGAAAATTATGAGAAATTAAGGGAAAAGATATCTTTTATTTTTCAATTTTATTATGAAAGAGAAAAACATACAAAAGACACAAAACTTAAAATTTTTAGATCCAATGCTCCTTGTTTTCGAAAATTTTGGAGGGAAAACACCAAGGCACACCAAAATTAAAAATTTTAAGATCAAAACACAAAGAAGACTCAAGAACACCTTGAAGACTCACAAGAACAGCACGAACAAAAGAAAGAACACCAAACTTAAAATTTTTAGAAAACCAAAATAAAAATTTTCGAAAATTAAAGAAAAATTAACAAGAGAACACCAAACTTAAAGTTTGGCACAAGATTTAATCAAAGAAAATTTATTTTTGAAAACGTTTTAAAAGGAAGATACCCAATTACCAAGAACACAAGCACAACGCTCTAACCAATTGAGCTATAAATGTAACGTATTTTAAAAAGGTATTTTCAATAAATAAATTTTTTTTGAAAACTAAAAATTTAAGAATGCACAAGAAAAATAAGAAAAGACACAAAACAAAACAAACCAAAGATCAAACAAGGAAAATAGACAAGAACAACTTGAAGATCAAGAATGAACAAAGAACATGCAATTCAAAAATTGAAAGACAAAGAAAAGCATGCAATTGACACCAAACTTAAGATATAAAACTAAACTCAAACAAAAGACTCGAAGAAAAATTTAAAACTAATGAAAAAAATAATATTTTTGAAAGATTACTAAAAGGAATAATAAAAGATGCAATCCTAGTGACTCTAAACCAAAAAGACAAATTTTTCCTAATCTAAGTAAAAAGATAAACCGTCAGTTGTTCAAACTCGAACAATCCCCGGCAACGGCACCAAAAACATGGTGCACAAAATTGTAAATCACACTTTTCACAACTCGTACCACTAACCAGCAAGTGCACTGGGTCGTTGATGAGCGGATAATTATACACTTTTTGGCATTGTTTTTAAGTAGTTTCTAGTAGGATCTAGCTACTTTTAGGGATATTTTCATTAGTTTTTATGAAAAATTCATATTTCTGGACTTTACTATGAGTTTGTGTGTTTTTCTGTGATTTTAGGAATTTTCTTGCTGAAATTGAGGGACCTGAGCAAAAATCTGATTCAGGCTGACAGAGGACTGCTGATGTTGTTGGATTATGACCTCCCTGCACTCAAAATGGATTTTCTAGAGCTACAAAACTTTAAATGGCACGCTCTCAATGGCGTTGGAAAGTAGACATCCAGCGCTTTCCAGCAATATATAATACTTTATACATTGTTCGAGTTTAGACGACGCAAACTGGTGTTCAACGCTAGTTCCATGCTGCATTCTGGAGTAAAATGCCAGAAACACATCACAAACCAGAGTTAAACGCCGAAAACACATTACAACTTGGAGTTTAATTCCAAGAGAAGCCTCTGCACGTGTAAAGCTCAAGCTCAGCCCAAGCACACACCAAAGTGGGCCACGAAAGTGGATTTCTGCACTAAGACTTATTTCTGTAAACCCTAGTAGCTAGTTTAGTATAAATAGAACTTTTTACTATTGTACTAAGGTCCTTTTCCCTATTTTTCGAATTCATATGTCTTTTGTGGAGGCTGGCCATTCAGCCATGCCTGGACCATCACTTATGTATTTTCAACGGTGGAGTTTCTACACACCATAGATTAAGTGTGTGGAGCTCTGCTGTACCTCGAGTTTTAATGCAATTACTACTATTTTCTATTCAATTCAGCTTATTCTTGTTCTAAGATATTCACTTCTTGTTCTAAGATATTCACTGCACTTCAACATGATGGATGTGATGATCTGTGACACTCATCATCATTCTCACCTATGAACGCCTGACTGACAACCACTTCCGTTCTACCTTAGAACGAGTGAATATCTCTTAGATTCCTTAATCAGAATCTTCGTGGTATAAGCTAGGCCATTCTTGAGAATCTGGAAAGTCTAAACCTTGTCTGTGGTATTCCGAGTAGGATTCAGGGATTGAATAACTATGACGAGCTTCAAACTCGCGATTGTTGGGCGTAGTGACAGACGCAAAAGAATCATTGGATTCTATTCCGACATGATTGAGAATCGACAGATGATTAGTCGTGCTGTGACAAAAGCATTTGGACCATTTTTACTGAGAGGATGGGAAGTAGCCATTGACAACGGTGACGCCCTACATACAGCTTGCCATGGAAAGGAGTATGAAGGATTGAAGGAAGGTAGTAGGAGAGCAGAGATTCAACAGGAACAAAGCATCTCCATACACTTATCTGAAATTCCCACCAATGATTTACATAAGTATCTCTATCTTTATTTCATGCTTTATTTATTATTATTTTCGAAAACCATTATAATCATTTGAATCGGCCTAATTGAGATTTACAAGATGACCATAGCTTGCTTCATACCAACAATCTCTGTGGGATCGACCCTTACTCACGTAAGGTTTATTACTTGGACGACCCAGTGCACTTGCTGGTTATTTGTGTGAAGTTGTAAAGAATGTGAGTGAACCATAGTAGTGTGCACCAAGTTTTTGGAGCCATTGATAAGAATTATTCAAGTTATGAAAAGAGTAAATCACAATTTTGCCTATCAAGTTTTTGGCGCCGTTGTCGGGGATTGTTCGAGTTTGGACAACTGACAGTTCATCTTGTTGCTCAGATTAGGTAATTTTCTTTTCAAAAATTTTTCAAAAATCTTTTCAAAAATTTTCTTCTTTTTCGTTTTTCTAAAAATAGTTTTCAAAAAAAATCCAAACAATTTCATAAAATCATAAAAATCAAAAATATTTTTGTGTTTTTTGTTTGAGTCTAGTGTCAATTTTTAAGTTTGGTGTCAATTGCATGTTTAGAAATTTTTGCATTTTTTCGAAAATTTCATGCATAGTATTCTTCATGATCTTCAAGTTGTTCTTGATAAGTCCTCTTGTTTGATCTTTATGTTTTATTGTTTTGTGTCTTTTGTTGTTTTTCGTATGCATTTTTGCATTCATAGTGTCTAAGCATTAAAAATTTCTAAGTTTGGTATCTTGCATGTTTTTCTTTTCTTGAAAATTTTCAAAAATAAGTCTTGATGTTCATCTTGATCTTCAAAGTATTCTTGGTGTTCATCTTGACATTCATAGAGTTCTTGCATGCATCATGTGTTTTGATTCATAATTTTCATGTTGTGAGTCATTTTGTATTTTTCTCTCTCATCATTAAAAATTCAAAAATATCTTTCCCTTATTTCTCTCATAAATTTCGAAATCTTGGGTTGACTTAGTCAAAAATTTTTAAAATTAGTTGTTTCTTGTTAGTCCAGTCAAGATTTCAATTTTTAAAAATCCTATATGTTCATACCCTGGGTCGAGATGACCGACCCAGGATGTTTAGCGACAAGGCGACCGACCTCTTCAGGTCAGACTATCCGACCTCTTCTCAAAGAGCTCGGCCAAATCAATAGGAAAGCCCAAATAAAGGGCCCAAATAGAGGAACACGACCCAAATCCAGAGGCAATCCCAGCCTACAGAGATAAAGGCGGTTCCGTTGAAGATAAGCTGACCTCACCCAAAGATAAGATAAGATAACATAACTAACTTAAGCATCGGAGTCCCTTGTAGGTACCCCCTACCCTCCGGGGACACAGGATCAACACCACCACCAAGTCCAACAAATCGGACACATCAGTTCCGACCGCCGTACACCTGCCGGACACGTTGGCTCCGACCAACACAGAAGATCTCGTCCGAGATCGACCTACAGTTTCAGGTAACCCTCGGAACATTGGCGTCGTTGCCGGGGACCTGGAAGTCATCCCATTAACATAGAGGATGACCATGACAATGATCACGATTCAGGTTTGGAGGACAGAACGCCGCATAAAAACGCAGACACAATACTCAAAGCTACTCCAGAAACCCACAGAGACAAAAATTCATCAAATCTAGGAGTAATAGAAACACTTCAAAATCGATTGGAGCAACTTGAGAAAGAAGCCCAACATCGACGTGAAAAAGAAGAAGATCTACGCCGGGAAATAAGGCGGCGCCGAGAATTAGAAGATAAGCTTATAAAACTCGAAGCTGATCTCAAAACCAAAGCTACTCGACCATCCACGGAA
>NC_029774.3:88430234-88449989 GCF_000817695.3 Arachis duranensis | reverse complement strand
AAGCCAAACACGCACCCAGCTTACTCGGGATCAAGCAAGGAGACCGAGAAAGTCTTCGCAACTACATGGAGAGATTCAACAAAACATGCATGGACATACAAAATCTACCAACAAAAGCTGCCATCATGGGCCTCATAAATGGCCTGCGAGAAGGACCATTCAGCCAATCTATATCAAAAAGATACCCGATATTCCTAGATGATGTACAAGAGCGAGCGCAAAAGTACATTAACATGGAGAAAAATTCTCGACTTGGCGAAGCCTCAAGGTCCGGTTCTACCTACCGAGATAAAGAATCCAAGAAAAAGGAAGATCGCTCCGGAGAGAAAATCAAAAAATATCACAACTACACCCCTCTTAGGGTATCCTTGGTAGACGTTTACAAAGAAGTCTGCGATACAGAAAAAATCCCTCCAGCTTGGCCACTTAAAGGCAAAAGAGGAGGGGAAATCGGAATGAGTACTGTGAATATCACCGACTTCGAGGGCATTCCACCAACGAATGTTTGGACTTGAAGAACGTCATAGAAAAATTAGCACGAGAAGGAAAATTAGATCGGTTCTTGGCTAACCGGGATGAAGAACCAAGGAAAAGAAGGAGGGATGAGGATGTCGGACGATCTGCACGATCGCCTCACACACCAAAAAGACATGTCCACGTGATACACGGCGGATTTGCTGGGGGAGGAATCTCCAAATCATCCCGCAAGCGACACCTCAAAGAGGTATACCATATCGAAGGACAGAAGGAGACGTCAGACACCCCGGCAATCACGTTTACCAAAGAAGATGCATCCGGAATCATCTCGAGACACGACGAGGGAAGCTCTGCCGACATCTTATTCAAAACTACCTTCGACAAACTCGGCCTAGAAGAGAAAGAGCTAAGAGCATACCCAAACAGTCTGTTCGGACTGGGAGATGTCCCAGTTCAACCACTGGGATACGTGTCGCTGCATACAACCTTCGGGAAGGGGAACCAATCTAAAACACTCAAGATAGACTACATCGTGGTCGACGTAAGCTTAGCCTATAATGCCCTGATAGGTCGGACAACGTTAAATCAGCTCGGCACAATAGTTTCGACTCCGCATCTATGTATGAAATTTCCAACTACAGAAGGGATAGCTACAATAAGAGCAGATCAAAAGATGGCGCGTCGCTGTTACAACGAAAGTCTAAACCTCCGAGGCAAAGCAAGAGAGTTCCATACAATCGAACTCGGTGGAGCTCAGAGACGAGAAGAGCTCCGACCACAACCCGAGGGAGAAGTAGAAAGAATCCAGATTGGAGACACCTCGAATAAAACAACTAATATTGGCACGATCCTGAAAGGAGATGCAAAAGAATCATTGATACAGTTTCTGCGAGATAATGTTGATCTCTTCGCATGGAAAGCTGCCGACATGCCGGACATAGATCCCAAACTAATGAGCCCCAAGTTGGTAGTCTACCCGGGATCCCGACCGATACAACAAAGACGAAGAAAACTTGGGCCAGAACAATCTCAGGCTGTAGAAGAACAAGTACAAGCACTACTAGAGGCAGGGTTCATAAGGGAAGTCAAATACCCACTATGGCTAGCAAACGTCGTTTTGGTGAAAAAATCAAATGGGAAATGGCGAATGTGCACCGACTACACCGACCTCAACAAAGCCTGCCCAAAAGATCCTTACCCACTCCCAAGCATCGACGCTCTAGTAGATGCTTCATCAGGATACAAGTATCTCTCATTCATGGACGCATACTTAGGGTACAACCAGATACCAATGTATCCGCCAGACCAAGAAAAGACCTCGTTTCTTACACCTAAGGCAAATTATTGCTACATCGTGATGCCTTTCGGCCTGAAAAATGCAGGAGCCACTTATCAAAGGCTAATGAATAAAGTCTTCTCAAATCACATCGGAAAAATCATGGAGGTCTACGTGGACGACATGTTGATAAAGACACAAAGCGAAGAGACATTGCTAACCGATTTGATTCAAGTATTCGATACCATAAGGAAGCACGGCATACGACTCAACCCGGCTAAATGCACCTTCGCAGTAGAAGCAGGTAAATTTTTAGGATTTATGCTCACACAAAGGGAAATCGAGGCAAATCCATATAAATGCCAGGCCATACTCAACATGAAGAGCCCAACCTGCGTCAAAGAGGTACAACAGCTCAATGGAAGGTTGGCAGCCTTGTCCAGATTCCTAGCAGGATCAGTGATAAGATCCCTCCCTTTCTACGCTACCTTAAAGAAGGGAAAGAACTTCGAATGGACAGCGGAATGTGAACAAGCCTTCAAAGACTTCAAAGAATTCTTGGGGCAACCACCTATCCTATCTTGACCACAAGAGGGAGAATCGCTTATACTATACCTCGCATTAGGAAGTTGGGCAATAGCCTCAGCGTTGATTCGAGAAGACGAAAGAGGACAACAACCCGTCTACTTCATTAGTAAAGCACTACAGGGGTCAGAGCTGAACTACCAGAAAATAGAAAAATTTGCATACGCTCTGATACTCACATCCCGGCGACTTCGCCCATACTTCTAGGCACATACCATCAAAGTTCGAACCAACCAGCCCATAAAAGAGATATTACAGAAAACAGATCTGGCAAGAAGAATCCTACAATGGGCAATATGAGGCACGGACAGCCATCAAATCACAACACCTGGCCGATTTCATCGCAGAATTCACAGACATCCCAGAAATCCCCATAGAGTGGAACATATACCTCGACGGATCCTCAAATAAAACAGGAAGCGGTGCGGGTGTGATAATCGAAAGCAACCAAGGAACTCAACTTGAGCTCTCCCTTAAATTCGGATTCCCGGCCTTGAACAATCAAGCGGAATACGAAGCACTACTAGCCGGTTTGAAGCTGGCTAGGGAGGTTGGAGCTCAGAAACTCAACATCTACAGCGAATCACAAGTCGTTACCTCACAAATAACAGGAAGCTACCAAGCTAAAGACCCGACCATGAAAAAATATTTGGATAGAACCAAAGAACAGCTCAGACAACTCGGAGAATACAGGATCTACAACATTCCCCGTGAGCAAAATGCCCAAGCTGATGCACTTTCAAAATTAGCCAGCACCAAACCAGGGGGCAACAACAGAAGTCTCATCCAGGAGATACTACAGAACCCGTCAATATCGGAAGAAGAAGTCCTAGCCATAATAGGTCAGGATCAAGGATGGATGACCCCCATAATAAATTACCTCAAAACAGAAGCACTCCCTACAGATGAAAAGGAGGCAAAAAAGCTAAAAAGGGAGGCACAGTACTACACTATCATAAACAACACACTATACAAAAGAGGGATATCAACACCTTTACTAAAATGCGTACCAACTTCTAACACAAAGGAAGTCTTGGAGGAAGTGCACAGCGGCATTTGTGGTAATCATCTCGGAGCGCAAGCCCTCACCAAAAAGATACTCCGAGCGGGATTCTATTGGCCAACTCTACAAAAGGAGGCTACAGAATTTGTGAGGACATGCCCACCATGCCAAAAGCATGCCAACTTTCACATCGCCCCACCAGAAAAGCTCATCAGCGTGACCTCGCCCTGGCCATTTGCGAAATGGGGACTCGACCTTCTCGGACCCTTCCCACAGGGATCGGGACAAGTAAAATTCCTCATAGTAGGAGTAGACTATTTCACAAAATGGATCGAGGCAGAACCCCTAGCCAACGCAACCGCTCGTAGAAGTCGAAAATTCCTATATAGGAACGTTATTATGAGGTTCGGGGTACCATACTTCATCACCACGGACAACGGTACCCAATTTACAGAGGCAGGCTTCAGAAAACTGGTGGCCGACTTGAACATAAAACACCAGTTCACCTCCGTTGAACATCCCCAAGCCAATGGACAAGCCGAAGCGGCCAACAAAGTCATATTGGCCAGACTAAAGCGGAGGCTACAAGAAGCAAAGGGAGCTTGGCCCAAGGAACTTCCACAAGTCCTATGTGCGTATCGAACAACCCCCCATTCTACTACAAACAAATCACCATTCCAACTAGCATACGGAGCGGAGGCAATGATTCCAATAGAAATCGAGGAGGGATCTCCCCGAGTATTCCACTACAATGAATGAGTAAACTCCAAACTTCAGAGAGAAGAGCTCGACTTGTTACCCGAGATCCAAGAAAGAGCTCGGATCAGGGAAGAAGCTCTAAAGCGACGAATGGCTTCCAGATATAATCGAAAGGTAGTGCCGAGAAGTCTTGCAGAGAATGATCTCATCCTAATCAGAAACGACATTGGAACAACTCGACCCGGAGAAGGAAAGCTGGCAGCAAACTGGAAAGGACCCTACCGAGTCATTGAAGTACTGGGGAAGGGCTACTACAGACTGTCCAAGCTTGATGGACGAGAGCTTCCCCGATCATGGCACGCCTGCAACCTAAGAAGGTACTACAGTTAGAAAAGGTAAAGGATCTCACTAAATGGATGCGCTCTTTTTCCTAAAAAGGTTTTTTAATGAGGCACCATATCGAGACCTAGATCATACCCGACTTAAAGGGAAAAGGAAATTCCCACATGTATATATTTGCATTTTTTCTTTGAATAAAGTTTATTGAGATATTCTACAAGATTCCAAGATGCATTAATCTGAAGTATTCATCGTCCGATTATAAAGCAATAGGTCGGCAGAAAGTGAAAAACAAATTCACTGCGCGACCACGATAAAGACAATCGTCTGATAAAGGTGAAAACGCGATTCACCCAAAAGACGATCTAAAGATGCCAACCATTTTCTACAAATCGGCAAAGATGAACACAGAGTAATGTAAGAAGTTATCAAAAGTAATCCAAAAAAAAAAAGAACCTGACGAGGTCTTACGGATAGCTAATGTAATAACTTAACAGACTGGCCGACGTTCAGAAGTCGGATCAAGTCAACCCAAGTTATAAGTAAACCTTGGAAAGAGGTCTGGCCAACCCTATTAAAGAGGATTACTTTAACTTAGAAGGGCCTAACATAACAAAGTCAGCCCAAAACTAAAAGTTATACGAGTAGTCCCTGAAAGAGATCTGACAAAGATCCAAGAAAGAGGACTACAAAAAAAACTTAAAGGAGACCGACATAAGCAAGTTGAACTCCTACCACTAAAAAGTTATACGAATAGTCCCTGAAAGAGATCTGACAAAGATCCAAGAAAGAGGACTACGAAAAATAACTTAAAGGAAACCGACATAACCAAGTCGAACTCCTACCACTAAAAAGTTATACGAATAGTTCCTGAAAGAGATCTGACAAAGATCCAAGAAAAAGGACTACGAAAAATAACTTAAAGGAGACCGACATAACCAAGTCGGACTCCTACCACTAAAAAGTTATACGAATAGTCCCTGAAAGAGATCTGACAAAGATCCAAGAAAGAGGACTATGAAAAATAACTTAAAGGAGACCGACATAACCAAGTCGGACTCCTACTACTAAAAAGTTATCAACATAATTCCTGAAAGAGACCGAGTAAAGGCCCAGAAAAGGGGACCACAAAAATAACTTTTGAGGGGGACCAATATAAATCGGTCATAAGGTTCTAAAAATACAAAGAAAAGCGAGGAAACCGAGAAACAAGTCAGACCCCCCACAGGCACGGCCTCAAAAGGATCCAAGCTACAAACGATAAGCACGCAAACAACTTAAAGAAGCCAGACAGCACATAGTATGATAAAGCTTCAAGAGGCCACCACAAAACCAGCCTCGGAAGCTACTTTTGTTTTTCAAAAAGAGTTGCAAGGCAGACAACCGGAAGCGTCAAGAAGAACAAACAAAACAAAGTTCAAAAGCCCACAAACTGGGCTATTTACACAAAATATCCAGAAAAAGATCAGCTAAAGATCGGGAGCTTTCCCGGCAGCATCAGTATGAGGAGAAGGAGGACGAGTCTGAAGGGGCACGGCATTTACGGTTCCATCATCCCGGTTTAGAATCTGTCAATCCAGATCAGATGCAACGGGAGGAACAGAGGAGGTCGACACCTTAAGAGAAGGCACTGGGGGAGGATCAGCCTCATCATCATCCTGGTCATCAGGGACAATCTTACCATCCCTCACGACATTGTCCAGGCTCATGAGAGTCAAGTCGGCATCAGGAGCAACAACCCGGAACTGTTCCATCAGGTTCTCGGAGGCAGCAGTTACGCTACCCACAAGGTGACCTTGAAGCTCACCATAATTAACCCGGGCTGTTTCCAAATCCTCCAGAAGATGCATCAATTCCCTATAAGCCAAGACATAGCTGTCCTTATGTTTCAACGCCATGTCTTCGGCCAGCTTCAAAGAAGTAGCAAGGGCAATAGAGCTGGCCTTCTCACTCTCCAACTCCCTCTCCACCTTCGCTAACTTCACCTCTAACTCCTCCTTCAAACCCTTGATTCGATCAAATTCCGACTTGGCCTCTTCCATAAAGGATTTTGTGGCATGAATCGGAATCCCCTAAATTGTTCGGAATATAGCGGCACCCATATGAGCCATCTTCACACTATTTTTAGTAATAAAATCCAAATGCCGAAGAAGAGACACGTCGTCCATGGAAAGCCCACCATAGGGGGCAATTTGCTGGTCAACAAACTCAATGGCATCAAAGTCTGGGGCATCCAAGTTAAAGAGCTCGGATGTTTTTTTGCTTTTTCAAAGGTGGGGCACCAGAAGCAGTAGCAAAAGTTTAAGGAGGATCGACCTGATGAAACTGGGGAGTAGGAATTACTTTCCTCGGCCCAAGGGAACTCGGCACAGGAGGCTTCAGGGGGACCTGTGAAGATCCCTTGCCGGCCACCTTGGCCGAGATGTTCAGAGCAGCAGTTGCCTTCTTTTCCCTTTTGAAGGCCTTCATAGAGTCATTAACAAAATAGCCACGACAAAGAGTTACAAAAGAGGAAGAAAAAGGAAATAAGTACAGAAACAAGTCAGACAAATAGACAAACAAATACCCAAAGCAGTCCGAACCAAGAATGGATTAGTCAAAAATCTTTTTATCAAGATGAGGTGGTTTCCCCCAAAGATCCTCAAGAACAACTACAAAAGCGCGTTCAACATCATCCAGCATCTCCCAGGTATAGCGAGACACTCTTACATCCTTCTGGCACTCTAGAGGGAAGGAGGGCTCGTCATTTTCATCAAGAAAAAAGGGGCGGACCCCCTCAACAGCTCGAACTCTAAAGAAGTAATTCTTGAAGTCCTTAAAGGACTCATCATACATTGCAAACACTTTATGGCCCTGAGCGGACCGGAAAAAACCCAAGAAGCTTTCTTTTTTGAAGAACCGCCAGGCTTGGCAGAAACAAACAAGTAAAGAAACAGAGTCTGGGAAGGTATTACATCTAGTTCACGGCAGAGAAGTTGAAAAATTTTAATAAAACCCCAAGAATTGGGGTGAAGCTGGGATGGAGCAATATTACACGACCACAACAAGTCGGTTTCAAAAGCAGTAAAAGGAAAAGTAACATTCAACTGGCTGAAAAAGTATTCATAGGCATAGAAGAAGGGACACTCCCTCTCAATGGAAGTCGGAAAGCAAACCCTCTCATCAGAATCAGGAGCAACAAGCTCGTAATCCCCCTCGCGAGCATTGTCACCACAAATCCTATGACGCTTCCTCAGCTCTGTGCAAAATTTAGCGTCCACAACAGAAACACACAACAAAACAAGGGAGTCCAGCAAATCGGACATCCCCTCGGGAACTCTGGAAGACATCTCTACAATGTTATTGCGAGAAGACATGGGGCCAACTAAATCCTACAAGTAAGAAAAGAAAATGAGGTTACTACAAATATATCGGACAAAGGGGAAAATAACTCGGTCAATGCTTCTGAGGCAATGAAAAGCAAGAAAAGGAAAACCCCAAGACTCAAACCAAAGTCCCGGGGCATCCTTTGGAGGCAGCAATAATGCAAGGTTTCCAGATCACATCCTTTGGATTCAAAGCAACAAGCATTTTTATCAAAGAAAAAACACAGCAAATCATCACAGAGCCTACCAAACAAAAACATTCTCAAAAGCAACAAAGCATGGGACCATTAAAGACGCAACCTTTTTTGAAAAAAGATCAGACAGGAAGCAATCTCCAAAAGTAAGAAACAGATACAAATCTTTTACCAATATCAAAAGCAACCAGAAAGCAACAGTAAAACCCCAGAAAGCCTCAACAGAAATTCCAAGAAGGAAGATAAGAAAAGCATATCACAGCAACGAGTAAAAGATCGCAAAAGATCCAAACTTTCAAACATGCAAAACCAGAACTTCACCAAAATTAAAGACGAAGCCACGAAGAAGACGAGAAAAGCTATTACCAACCTGGAAAGAACAAGCAAGCTTCAACAAAAAACCAAAGGAGGAAGAAAAAATCTGGGAATACGAACAAGAGCAATGTCGCCGGAAGAAACACAAAGACCCCAAGCTCCAACGCCAAATGACGCCGCACCACAAGGAAAACAGAAATGCAAACGAAAAAACAAAGAGTGGAGAGAACTAAGAAAAGAAGTTACGAAAAAAGCAAAAGAAGAGAAACCGTTTTCGAGGTTTCAAAATCCAAAGTAAAAGAGCCTAAAGGAAACGGGGCAATTACTGCTCAAAATTAAAAAACATTAAACCCTCGCACGTTCCCAAAAAAGCGCCAGTATAAAAGCGCGCGTCTTTTAGAAGAAAACGTTCTACATTCAAAAAAGACTCTACAAAGAAAAGGAATTGACAAAATGCTTGAGTTCGACTTCACTTAAGAAGGACCGAAGTCAAGGACTCGACCTCCAAAGGAAGAACCGATCTCAAGCAGGGGCACTGTTCATACCCTGGGTCGAGATGACCGACCCGGGATGTTTAGCGACAAGGCGACTGACCTCTTCAGGTCAGACTATCCGACCTCTTCTCAAAGAGCTCGGCCAAATCACCAGGAAAGCCCAAATAAAGGGCGCAAATAGAGGAACACGACCCAAATCCAGAGGCAATCCCAGCCTACAGAGATAAAGGCGGTTCCGTTGAAGATAAGCTGACCTCACCCAAAGATAAGATAAGATAAGATAATTAACTTATCTTATCTAGAAAGGTCACTTCTCACAATTATAAATACACTGGAGCACCCAGGTATAACTCATACTCTGATTCTACTCAATACCTGCTTAATACCCTTGCTAACTTAAGCATCGGAGTCCCTTGCAGGTACCCCCCACCCTCCGGGGACACAGGATCAACACCACCACCAAGTCCAACAAATCGGACACATCAGTTCCGACCGCCGTACACCTGCCGGACACTTTGGCTCCGACCAACACAGAAGATCTCGTCCAAGATCGACCTACAGTTTCAGGTAACCCTCGGAACACTATTGTTTCAAAATCTTTTTCAAAAATAAAATCTTTTTCATTTTTTATTATTTTCAAAAATTTTTAAAATTTATTTTCAAAATCTTTTTCTTATCTTTATTTCAAAATTTCGAAAACTTTACTAACAATTAATGTGATTGATTCAAAAATTTGAAGTTTGTTACTTTCTTGTTAAGAAAGGTTCAATCTTTAAATTCTAGAGTCATATCTTTTAGTTTCTTGTTAGTCAAGTAATCAATTTTAATTTTAAAATCAAATCTTTGCCAAAATATCTTTTTCAAAATATCATTTTCAAATAATATCTTTTTCAAAATCAATTTCAAAATCTTTTCTAACTTCTTATCTTTTCAAAATTGATTTTCAAATCTTTTTCAACTAACTAATTGACTTTTTGTTTGTTTTACTATTTCTTATCTTTTTCAAGACCACCTAACTACTTTCCTCTGTCTAATTTTCGAAAATTACCTCCCTCTTTTTCAAAATTCTTTTTTAACTAATTGTTTCAAATTTTAATTTTTATTTTATTCTTTTTCTTAATTTTTGAATTTTAACTTTAATATTTTTCTTTTATTTTAGTTAATTTTCGAAATTATTCCCTCTCATCTCTTTTTATTTATTTATTCATTTACTAACACTTCTCTTCATCTCAAAATTTGAACCCCCTCTTCCTCTTTGAGTTCGAATTTTTCTCTTTTCCTTCTTCTATTCTTTTCTTCTTCTACTAACATAAAGGAATCTATCTACTGTGGTAAAGAGGATCCCTATTATTATTTTTTGTTCCCTTCTTTTTTATATGATCAGGAGCAAGGATAAGGACATTCTTGTTGAAGCAGATCCTGAACCTGAAAGGACCCTAAGGAGGAAGCTAAGGGAAGCTAAAGCACAACCCTCTGGAGAGGACTTGACAGAAATTTTTGAAAAGGAAGAGGAGATGGCAGCCAAAAATAATAATGCAAGGAGGATGCTTGGTGATTATACTACACCTACTTCCAAATTTGATGGAAGAAGCATCTCAATCCCTGCCATTGGAGCAAACAATTTTGAGCTAAAACCTCAACTAGTTACTCTAATGCAACAGAACTGCAAGTTCCATGGACTTTCATCAGAAGATCCCTACCAGTTTTTAACTGAGTTCTTGCAGATCTGTGAGACTGTTAAGACTAATGGAGTAGATCCTGAAGTCTACAGGCTCATGCTTTTTCCTTTTGCTGTAAGAGACAGAGCTAGAACATGGTCAGACTCACAACCTAAAGATAGCCTGGACTCTTGGGATAAGCTGGTCACGGCCTTCTTGGCTAAGTTCTTTCCTCCTCAAAAGCTGAGCAAGCTTAGAGTAGATGTTTAGACCTTCAAACAAAAAGATGGTGAATCCATCTATGAAGCTTGGGAAAGATACAAGCAGATGACCAAAAGGTGTCCTTCTGACATGCTTTCAGAGTGAACCATTTTAGATATATTCTATTATGGTCTATCTGATTTCTTTAAGATGTCACTAGACCATTATGCAGGTGGATCCATTTACCTAAAGAAAATGCCTGTAGAAGCTCAAGAACTCATTGACATGGTTGCAAATAACCAATTCATGTACACTTCTGAGAGGAATTCTGTGAGTAATGGGATGCCTCAGAGGAAGGGAGTTCTTGAAATTGATGCTCTGAATGCCATATTGGCTCAGAACAAAATATTGACTCAGCAAGTCAACATGATTTCTCAAAGTCTGAATGGATGGGAAAATGCATCCAACAGTACTAAAGAGGCATCTTCTGAAGAAGAAGCTTATGATCCTGAGAACCCTGCAATGGCAGAGGTAAATTATATGGGTGAACCTTATAGGAACACCTATAATTCTTCATAGAGAAGTCATCTAAATTTCTCATAGAATGATCAACAAAAGCCTCAACAAGGCTTTAATAATGGTAGAAGAAACAGGCTTAGCAATAGCAAGCCTTTTCCATCATCTTCTCTGTAACAGACAGAGAATTTTGAGCAGAGCTCCTCTAGCTTAGCAAACATAGTCTCTGATCTGTCTAAGGCAACTTTAAGTTTCATGACTGAAACAAGGTCCTCCATTAGAAATTTGGAGGCACAAGTGGGCCAGCTGAGTAAGAAAATCACTGAAACTCCTCCTAGAACTCTCCCAAGCAATACTGAAGAGAATCCAAAAAGAGAGTGCAAGGCCATTGACATAATCAAAATGGCCGAACCTAGAGAGGAAGGGGAGCACGTGAATCCCAATGAGAAAAACCTCATGGGACGTCTCCCATACAAGAACGAGTTCCCTATTGAGGACCTAAAGGAATTTGAGACTCATATAGAAACCATAGAGATCCCTTTAAACCTCCTTCTGCCATTCATGAGCTCTGAAAACTATTCTTCCTCTGAAGAGGGTGAAGATGTAACTGGAGAGCAAGTTGCTCAATATCTAGGAGCTATCATGAAGCTGAATGCCAAGTTTTTTGGTAATGAGACTTGGGAAAATGCACCTTCCTTGCTCATTAGTGAACTAGATACATGGGTTCAGCAAACTTTACCTCAAAAGAAACAAGATCCTGGTAAATTCCTAATACCCTATACCATAAGCACCATGACCTTTGAGAAGGCTTTGTGTGACCTGGGGTCAGGCATAAATCTTATGCCACTCTCTATAATGGAGAAACTATGGATCTTTGAGGTACAGGCTGCCACATTCTCATTAGAGATGGCAGACAAGTCAAGAAGACAAGCTTATGGATTGGTAGAGGACGTGTTAGTGAAGGTTAAAGGCCTTTACATCCCTGTTGATTTTATAATCTTAGACACTAGGAAGGATAAGGATGAATTAATTATCCTTAGAAGACCCTTCCTAGCCACAGCAGGAGCTGTGATTGATGTTGACAGAGGAGAGCTAGTCCTTCAATTGAATAGGGACTACCTGGTGTTTAAAGCTCAATAATCTTCCTCTGCAACCATGGAGAGGAAGCATGAAAAGCTTCTCTCAATACAGAGTCAAACAAAGCCCCCACAATCAAACTCTAACTTTGGTGTTGGAAGGCCACACCCAATTCAGCTTATTCTTGTTCTAAGATATTCACTGCACTTCAACATGATGGATTTGATGATCCGTGACACTCATCATCATTCTCACCTATGATTGCATGACTGACAACCACTTCCGTTCTACCTTAGAACGAGTGAATATATCTTAGATTCCTTAATCAGAATCTTCATGGTATAAGCTAGAACCCTTTGGCGGCCATTCTTGAGAATCCGGAAAGTCTAAACCTTTTCTGTGGTATTCTGAGTAGGATTCAGGGATGGAATGACTGTGATGAGCTTCAAACTCGTGATTGTTGGGCATAGTGACAGACGCAAAAGAATCAATGGATTATATTCCGACATGATCGAGAACCGACAGATGATTAGCCGTGCTGTGACGAGCATTTGGACCATTTTCACTGAGAGGATGGGAAGTAGTCATTGACAACGGTGACGCCCTACATACAGCTTGCTATGGAAAGGAGTATGAAGGATTGAAGGAAGGCAGTAGGAAAGCAGAGATTCAACAGGAACAAAGCATCTCTATACACTTATCTGAAATTCCCACCAATGATTTACATAAGTATCTCTATCTTTATTTTATGCTTTATTTATTATTATTTTCGAAAACCATTATAATCATTTGAATCAGCCTAACTGAGATTTACAAGATGACCATAGCTTGCTTCATACCAACAATCTCCGTGGGATCAACCCTTACTCACGTAAGGTTTATTATTTGGATGACCCAGTGCACTTACTGGTTAGTTGTACGAAGTTGTGAAGAATGTGAGTGAACCATAGTAGTGTGCACCAAGTTTTTGGAGCCATTGCTAAGAATTGTTCAAGTTATGAAAAGAGTAACTCACAATTTTGCCTATCAGTCGTCCAAGTAAAACCTTACGTGAGTAAGGGTCGAATCCCATAGAGATTGTCGGCTTGAAGCAAGCTATGGTTATCTTGTAACTCTTAGTCAGAATAATAATAAATCTCAGTTTTGATTGGTAGTAAATAAAAAGCATGGATTAAATGATACTTGTTATGCAGTAATGGAGAATATGTTGGAGTTTTGGAGATGCTTTGTCTTCTGAATCTCTGCTTTCCACCTGTCTTCTTCTTCACGCACGCAAGGTTCCTCCTATGGCAAGCTGTGTGTTGGTGGATCACCGTTGTCAATGGCTACCATCCGTCCTCTCAGTGAAAATGGTCCAGGTGCGCTGTCACCGCACGATTAATCATCTGTCAATTCTCACTCATGCTGGAATAGGATCCACTAATCCTTTTGCGTCTATCACTATGCCCAACCCTTGTGAGTTTAAAGCTCGTCACAGTCATTCATTCCCTGAATCCTACTCGGAATACCACAGGCAAGGTTTAGACTTTCTGGATTCTCAAGAATGCTGCCAATGGATTCTAGCTTATACCACGAAGACTCTGATTAAGGAATCCAAGAGATACTCATTCAATTTAAGGTAGAATGGAGGTGGTTGTCAGGCACGTGTTCATAGATTGAGAATGGTGATGAGTGTCACGGATCATCACATTCATCATATTGAAGTGCGAATGAATATCTTAGATAGAAACAAGCGTGTTTGAATAGAAAACAGAAATAATTGCATTAATCTATCGAGACACAGCAGAGCTCCTCACCCCCAACAATGGAGTTTAGAGACTCATGCCGTCAAAGAGTACAAAGTTTAGATCTAAAAATGTCATCAGGTAAAAAATAAATCTCTAAAAGTTTTTTAAATACTAAACTAGTAACCTAGGTTTACAGAAAATGAGTAAACTAAGATAGATAGTGCAAAAATCCACTTCTGGGGCCCATTTGGTGTGTGTTGGGGCTGAGCTTTGAGCTTTACACGTGCATACGCTGTTTTTGGAGTTGAACGCCAAGCTGTAACCTGTTTTGGGCGTTTAACTCCAACTTGTAACCTGTTAAACGCTAGTTTACGTCATTTATCTTCAAGCAAAATATGGACCATTATATTTTTCTGGAAAGTCCTGGATGTCTACTTTCCAACACAATTGAGAACGCGCCAATTGGACTCATATAGCTCCAAAAAATCCATTCCGAGTGCATGGAGGTAAAATATCCACTCATCAATTGCTTGTAAGGTATCTAATGGAAATGAGTCATTGATAGGAGTGGGATCCGGAGTTAAATGTTCAATCTGACTTAAATGGTACACTACTAAATTTTGGGACCCACTTCTATCTTTGATCTCCAAGTCAAATTCTTGCAAAAGCAATATCCACCTAATGAGCCTAGGCTTTGACTCCTTCTTTTTTTAGCAAATATTTCAAAGCGGCATGGTCCGAATACACCACTACTTTAGAGCCTAGAAAATAAGGTTGAAACTTGTCTAGAGTAAAAACAATGGCTAAAATCTCTTTTTCGGTGGTGGTGTAATTCGACTGAGCGAAATCCAAAGTTTTGGATGCATATGCTATCGTGTAAGTAGCATTACCATCATGCTGTGCTAGCGCGGCACCTACGGCGTGATTCGAGGCGTAACACATGATCTCAAAAGGTTGATTCCAATTTGGGCATCACACAATAGGGGCTGTGGTTAGCGTTTCCTTCAACTTGTCAAAAGCCATTTTGTAATCTTCATCGAAACAAAATTCCACGTCCTTTTGAAGTAGGCGGGAGAGGGGTAAGGTGACTTTGCTAAAATCCTTGATGAACCGACGATAAAACCTGCATGACCAAGAAAGAAACGAATCTCCCTCACCGAGGAGGGGTAAGGTAAACTCGAATTGACAACGATTTTAGTCGGGTCGACGGAGATTCCGTCCTTGGAGACAATATGACCCAATACTATGCCTTGTTTCACCATGAGGTGGCACTTTTTAAAATTCAAGACAAGGTTAGTATTGGTTCATCGCTCTAGTACCCTAGCTAAGTTACCTAAACAAGAATCAAAGGAGCTACCATACACACTGAAATCGTCCATAAAAACTTCCATGCAATCTTCCAAAAGCTCCGAGAAAACACTTGACATGCACCTTTGAAACGTTGTCGGTGCATTGCATAAGCCAAACGGCATTCTCTTATACGTAAACGTTGCAAAGGGACAAGTAAAAGTAGTTTTCTCCTGATCCTCAGGAGCTTTGTGAATCTGAAAGTACCCTCTGTATCCATCTAAAAAGCAGTAATGGGATTTACCTGCCAAGCGATCCAACATTTGGTCAATAAACGGCAACGGGTAGTGGTCCTTCCGTGTTGCTTGATTCAGCCAGCGGCAATCAATGCATACTCGCCAAGTATTCTGGACTCGGGTGGCCACTAGCTCTCCACTCTCCGTCTTCACCATTGTTACTCCGGACTTCGTCAGCACTACTTGGACCGGACTTACCCATTCACTGTCTGAAATGGGGTAAATAATGTCTGCTTCCAAGAGGCGAGTTACTTCTTTCTTGACTACGTCAAGGATTGTGGGATTTAACCGTCTTTGCAGTTGTCGGACCAGCTTAGCACCTTCTTCCAAGAAAATCCTATGGAGGCACACTTAAGGGCTTATTCCCACAATATCATTTTGGCTCCATCCAATCGCCTTCTTATACTTCCGGATAACCTCAAGGAGTTGCTGCTCTTCTTAATCAAAGAGAACGGTCGCCACTATCACCGGGAATTTATGTTCCTCATCAAGGAACGCATATTTAACATGGGGTGGTAGTGGTTTCAAATCTTCCCTTACTTTTTCTTGAGGTAGCTTATCTTATTGATTGTGGGGACTTGGTGGAACAATTTCATCTTCTTCATCCCCAAGGTCCACCTCTTGTGAACCTTCTTCATCACTTAGACCTCTTTGAAGCTCATGGTTGCTACCTACCCCAAGTTCCTCCTCTTTTCCATCTTCAACGAAATTCTTGCCCCCATCAATAGGTTCCACCTTCGGAAGAGTGGGTTGAGAATAAATCTCATCAAGCGGCTCACTTCTTCTCAGGGTTATAGCATCAATGCTAGACTTCGGGGTTGATGGGTGTGGCAAGAGTGGAGGGGTAAGGTTGCTAGGGGTGGTGCGAGAGGGTGCTAGACGTGACAAAGCCTCAGCAAGAGTTGCCATACAATTTTCTTGCTTCCGTTGAAATTCCCTCTGCTCTTGGATGAGGACTTGAAGGCTAAGCCCTCCATAAGGGGAGTTAAGAGGGATAGGATGATGATGGAAACTAGGTTGTCCCAACTGTGACGGTAAGTAGGTGGAAGGAGAGAATATTGGTGGTGAAAAAGGTAAAGGGGCTTGAGGGTATGATGGTTGTGTCTTATGTTGAAGGCATGGAGCATGAACATAGGAATAGGCAACATTGTAGTGTGGGCGTGTTCCACTAGGTGTGAGAGGTTGACAGACATTAAGAATATAGGACCCTCGCAACGGTCCTTGTTGCCAAGAATTGATTGCTTGTGACCCTTCCTTGGGTTGACCTCCCACACCTTGTGGTGAGCCAACGTTGGAACTGCTACCCCCTACAACATGATAACAACTAGACTCCAAGCCAAAGGGGTGATAATTCATGATGAATAGAAAAAAATAAAATGCAATGATATGAATAAAAGCAATAGACAAATGAGTATATATATTCCAAATATATCTATTTACCTAGGACTAGAAAAAACAAAAAGTGTTAATTGCTATCAAAATTAAGATAGAGGCGCCTCCTACCAACTAGAACTTAATAGCAAACCAAAAATCAAGTATTCACACTATTCACATATTTACACAACCAAAATCATGGCACCCATTGCGCTTAAAGTGAAATTCCCCAGCAACGGCACCAAAAATTTGACGACGCCCAATTGTACGAGTTGGGATTTCTCAAAATAGGATTAACATTGCAAGTATAGACCCAAACCAAAAAATCGGTCGCCGACCAATTTTGAAATTCACAAGATGTGTCACAACTCAAAACCAATTTAAAAACCGAGAGTAATTGACTCCCGGGTCGTCTCCCAAGGAATCCCTTAAGGGGCAATAAGTGTGCAAATTCCGGTTGTAGTGCCCAAGGGGTTGTAAATGAAGAAATAAACATATAAAGCAATAAAAGAACATGAAAAATTGTAATGATTGAACTAATAAAGAAATCAAAGAACCGACTATGTAATATGAACAAGTAAAATATAAAAGAGATTAACATAGCAATGTATGGAAAATTGAAACATAAAAAGGGGTCTTGGCTTGGAGTGAGCTAAGGGTCCTTTCCTTGTTGGAACCACAACTACGACACTTATGTTGGATTAGTCTCACTTGATCAACCCTCACATCGGAAGATAAGTTAAACGAGCATAAGTGTTCTTAACCCACAAATCCTAATTTGCTTGCTAATTGCCTTAGCAACAACATAGCATTAGTAGGAACAAGAACAATTAACAACCGAAGAGTTGACACTAAATGTTGGACATTCCAACTCTAGGCACCCAAGTGCTCACTTTACCCAAGCCAAGAGACAAAAATTTAGCCTAAAACCATGATTGACAATTTGTCAAACACTTGGTGGGTAAAAAGCTTAAACATGAGAAAAATAAGAAAAGACTTGAAATTAAAAGCAACAATTGATCTCAATCAACAAGAATAGCATAAGAAAGCATAGAACAAACACCAAACACATCAAACTCATCAACAAGAAAGTGAAATTGCAAAAGAGAAGCAAAATTGAACTATAACTTGAATGAGAAGAAAGAGTAAAGACAATATAACTATAAAGAGTAATAACAAGAGAATACTTACAATGAGATTAGCAAAATCCAGTGATCAAAAATGGAAATGGCACTTGGAATGTAAAACCCTAATGAAACCCTAATGGAGAAGATGAGAAAAACTTAGAGAAAACTAAAACTAAAAACCTTCTATTCTACTCCTAAAACTATACTAATGCTATGCTATGTTCCCTCTTTTATTTCTCCTCCAATATGAGCTAAAAGACTTCAGAAATGGGCCTCCAAAGCCCCAAATTGCGAGTCACGTGCCTTTCTAATGAAGTCATGCGCGGACACCTGTGCGGACGCTCAGGCGTGTGCGTCCGCACACTCTACGAAAATTCTCTCCTATGCGTACACATAAGTATCTCCGCACGCACACTAGGCGATGCTTGGCAGGACGTGCGACGCACTCGAATTGATCCACGCGCTCTGCTTGGACTCATGTACGGACGAACGAGAGGTTGTGCGCATGCACACGTCTCTGAGCTCACCTCCTTTGATTCTTCATGTTTCCTCCACTTTGCAAGCTCTTCTTCCATTTTCTCCAACCCATTCCTATCTTATACACCTGAAATCACTCACAAAGCATTGAATGGAAGGCAAATGAAATAAAACTAGATCAAACTAAGTACAAAAGAGCATATTTTCATAATCAAGCACAATTTGGGAGGAAAGTTCAAAAGCATACTATTCAAGGGAATAAGTGCGAGTGTATGTGATAAAATCCATTCAATTCTAACCAAAAATCATCATCAAATATGAATTCATCGGCTTTCTAAGCATAATGATCATGTATCTTGGAATGTATACTCATTCATTCTCTTGAAGTATATAACCAAACCTTAAGTTTGGTGTTGTGACATATGCTATAAGTTCAAGGAAGGTCAAACTTGTTTTAAGGCTAAAAATTTCATGAAAGGTGAACCGTGTCATGCATTGGTTTGAGTTATTTTTTAATTTTGTAGCTTAGAAAAGGTGCTCCTTTTGAGGCATGAATCAAAGGTGACAAGAAGCTTCATTGATTCTCACATAAATCACTTGGTGGAATTAATTCTTTGAGCCACATTGCCAAACACTAAGTTTGGTGTCCACCAAGGCTATATAAGTGCATAAAAAGAGTCACGGTTGATTGATGTGTCATAAGGAATACTTAGAAATTTTTTTTAGTCATAGCTTTCCATTTATTTTACTGCCATTTCTTTTAATTCAATTTTGTCTTGTTTAGGCATAGGAAAGAGAAGATGGATGGAATGGACAAAAAGGGACAGGGAATGGCTAGCATGAAGAAGAAAAGTGGGTCACATGACTTTGGAAGCTACTCCTTGGGAAGTACAAATCTGCACATTTTTGGAGGATACACCTAGAAGACCGAACATACATGCCCAATGAGGAGGCAATCCTTGTCCTCACTCAACTCTACATGCACACCATTCATGCATATCAACTCAAAGAGCATCCTCACCATTCATTTTTCATCAATGTTTGCTATAAATGGCCTTACTTGGACCGTGCCTCATATCTAAATTTTTCACCCTCTTGCACTCATAAATTCGGTGTTACGTTCCTTAAAGTTCAAATTCACAACCGTATTCTCTTTTGCTTCAAACCATTCTTGTCCCATTTGATTTCATAACCTTACTTCACCATCAAGCCACATTTTCACCCTACATTGCACTACACTAGCCACTTTTCATCACCATTCCTCATTC
>NC_029774.3:88425719-88430225 GCF_000817695.3 Arachis duranensis | reverse complement strand
AGAATTGTATTGAAGAGGAAGAAAATGACTATGATAAATGAAATTCAAATCACTGTTCTACCAAATTCAACTTGAATGGATAAGACCCAAGGGGATACTGCCAGAAATCCCTTTTCAGCTTCCTGAAGATGAATGCCCAGATATTAGAGAGAAGATCAGGAAAAGGAAATGGGAGGTCCTTACCACACCAATCACCAGAATCAATGCTAGCATTATGAGAGAGTTTTATGCCAATACAGTGAGGCCAGATACAAGGAGGTTGACTTTAGTCCGAAGACCATCATGAAGGTTTTAGGCCTGAGAGCAGCACACTTTGATAAACCTGGTTACCAGGAGAGAATAAATGGCAATCCGGACTGTGATGAGATTGCTAGATATCTGTGTAATTCATACTGACTGGGTGAGGAACTCCCATGGAATGCCAAAGTTTATAAGAAGAGGGGATCTCACCCCAGAAGCACAAGGGTGGTATGAACTTGTAAGAAAATCAATCCTAGGCACTGTAAATACTTCAGAAGTTAACATCAAAAGAGACATCATGTTGCACTATATTATGGTAGAAGGGGAGATAAAAGTCCACGAGCTCATTGCAAAGGACATTCAAAAGATCTCTGAGAAAAGTTCTGTTGAAGCTTGGCTCCACTACCCAAGCACTATCATTTGGTTATGCATAAAAGCTAGGGTGCCACTAGAGGATGCAAATCCTATTTGGCTGAACCCGGGCATGCCAATGATCATGGAGAGAATGATGAATGTCACAGTTTCCCAGTGATAAAGTGATTTTTTGATTGGTATAGAATTTCACAAATAAATTCTCATTGCAGGTATAGTTTCTAAACCAACAAATAATCCTCAATCAAACATTTTTTGTCACAAGTACAAACCCCAATAAAAATAATAACCGAAGTATTTAAACATCGGGTCATTCTCCCTAGGAATTACAATGAAGTGCTTTGTTATTGGCTATGAAGGAATATTTTGGGGTCTTTGTAATAAGAGACAATGAATGTAAATAACAAGAGAAATAAGCTAATAACTAAGAAGGTTCTTAGCAAGGAATGAGAATTAGAAGTCCTATCCTCATTATCATCATCAATTGTGACAAGAATTGTCCATTGCTCCCACTCAGTTAACCTCTAACTATGAAGGAAAGTCAAGTGGATATAATCAACTTGAGTCCACAAGTCCTAGTCAAATCCCAAGGAAAGACTAGCTTTAGTGGCATACAAGTTGGTGGACGAAATTGTGATCATCAACAATGGCTCCAAAGACTTGGTGCTCTCAAACATGAATCACACGTTGTCACAATTCCACACAACTAACCAGCAAGTGCACTGAGTTATCCAAGTAATACCTTACGTGAGTAAGGGTCGATCCCACGGAGATTGTGGTATGAAGCAAGCTATGGTCATCTTGTAAATTTCAGTCAGGCAGATAATAATTGACTATGGGAAATATAAAGAGATACTTGCTTAAATAATAAAGGATAGAAATACTTATGTAAATTAATGGTAGGAATTTCAGATAAGCGTATGGAGATGCTTGTCCCTGTTGAATCTCTGCTTTCCTAATGCTTTTATCCAATTTTATCACTCCCTTCTATGGCAAGCTGTATATAGGGCATCACTGTTGTCAATGGCTACATCCCATCCTCTCAGTGAAAATGGTCCAAATGCTCTGTCACAGCACGACTAATCATCTGTCAGTTCTCAATCAGGTTTGAGTAAAATCCAGTGATTCTTTTGCGTCTATCACTAATGCCCAACCTTCAGGAGTTTGAAGCTCGTCACAGTCATTCAATCCCGGAATCCTACTCGGAATACCACAGACAAGGTTAGACTTTTCGGATTCCCATGAATGCTGCCATCAATTCTAGCTTATACCATGAAGATTCTGATTAAGAAATCCAAGAGATATACGCCCGGCCTAAGGTAGAACGGAAGTGGTTGTCAGTCACGCGCGTTCATAGGTGAGAATGTTGATGAGTGTCACGGATCATCACATTCATCAAGTTGAAGTGCAACGAATATCTTAGAATAGGAATAATTCGAATTGGTAGAAAATAATAGTAATTGCATTGAAACTTGAGGTACAGCAGAGCTCTACACCCTTAATCTATGGTGTGTAGAAACTCCACCGTTGAAAATACATAAGTGAAAGGTCCAGGCATGGCCGAATGGCCAGCCCCCAAAACGTGATCAATAGTCTCCTAATATGAATAATAAAATAAAACTGAGACCAAAGATATCTAATACAATAGTAGACTATCCTATTTATACTAGACTAGCTACTAGGGTTTACAAGAGTAAGTAATTGATGCATAAATCCACTCCCGGGGCCCACTTGGTGTATGTTTGGGCTGAGCTTGATCTATCCACGAGCTGAGGCTTCTTTTGGAATTGAACGCCAAGTTGTAACGTGTTTTGGGCGTTGAACTCCGGTTCGTGACGTGTTTCTGGCGTTTGACTCTAGACAGCAACATGGAACTGGCATTGAGCGCCAGTTTACGTCATCTAATCACGAATAAAGTATAAACTATTATATATTTTTGGAAAGTTCTGGATGTCTACTTTCCAACGCCATTAAGAGCGCGCTATTTAGAGTTCTGTAGCTCCTTAAAATCCATTTCGAGTGCAGGGAGGTCAGATTCCAACAGCATCAGCAGTCCTTTGTCAGCCTCCTATCAGAGTTTTGCTCAGGTCCCTCAATTTCAGCCAGAAAATACCTGACATCACAGAAAAACACACAAACTCATAGTAAAGTCCAGAAATGTGAATTTAGCATAAAAACTAATGAAAGCATCCCTAAAAGTAACTAGAACGTATTAAAAACTACCTAAAAACAATGCCAAAAAGCGTATAAATTATCCGCTCATCACAACACCAAACTTAAATTGTTGCTTGTCCCCAAGCAACTGAAAATCAATTAGGATAAAAAGAAGAGAATATACTATAAATTCCAAAATATCAATGAATATTAATTCTAATTAGACGAGCGGGACTTGTAGCTTTTTGCTTCTGAATAGTTTTGGCATCTCACTTTTTCCTTTGAAATTCAAAATGATTGGCATCTATAGGAACTTAGAATTTAGATAGTGCTATTGACTCTCCTAGTTTAGTATGTTGATTCTGAACACAACTACTTTATGAGTCTTGGTCGTGGCCCTAAGAACTTTGTTTTCCAGTATTACCACCGGATACATAAATGCCACAGACACATAACTGGGTGAACCTTTTCAGATTGTGACTCAGCTTTGCTAGAGTCCCCAGTTAGAGGTGTCCAGAGCTCTTAAGCACACTCTTTTTGCTTTGGATCACGACTTTAACCACTCAGACTCAAGCTTTTCACTTGGACCTGCATTCCACAAGCACATCGTTAGGGACAGCTTGATTTAGCCGCTTAGGCCTGGATTTTATTTCCTTGGGCCCTCCTATCCATTGATGCTCAAAGCCTTGGATCCTTTTACCCTTGCCTTTGGGTTTTAAGGGCTATTGGCTTTTTCTGCTTGCTTTTTCTTTTTCTTTCTATTTTTTTCGCAAGCTTTTGCTTTTTCACTGCTTTTTCTTGCTTCAAGAATCAATTTCATGATTTTTCAGATCATCAATAACATTTCTCTTGGTTCATCATTCTTTCAAGAGCCAACAATTTTAACATTCATAAACAACAAGATCAAAAATATGCAATGTTCAAGCATTCATTCAGAAAACAAAAGTATTGTCACCACATCAATATAATTAAATTAAATTCAAGGATAAATTCGAAATTCATGTACTTCTTGTTCTTTTGAGTTAAAAACATTTTTTTATTTAAGAGAGGTGAAGGATTAATGGAGTTATTCATAACTTTAAGACATAGTTACTAACTACTAATGATCATGAAGTAGAGACACAAAACATAAATAAACATATAACATAAAAACCAAAAAGCTGAGAAAATAAGAACAAGGAATGAGTCCACCTTAGTGGCGTCTTCTTCTTGAAGGACCAACAATGTCCTTAAGCTCTTCTATGTCCCATCCTTGCCTTTGTTGCTCCTCCCTTATTGCTCTTTGATCTTCTCTTATTTCATGGAGAATGATGGAGTGCTCTTGATGTTCCACCCTTAATTGTTCCACATTGTAACTCAAATCTTCTAAGGAAGTGTTGAGTTGTTCCCAATAGTTGTTGGGAGGAAAGTGCATCCCTTGAGGCATCTCCGGGATTTCTTGGTGATAAGCTCCCCCATGCGTCCCTTGGGCTCCATGAGTGGGCTCTCTTGTTTGCTCCATCCTTTTCTTAGTGATGGACTTGTCCTCCTCAATGAGGATGTCTCCTTCTATGATAACTCCAGCTGAGTAACATAGATGGCAAATAAGATGAGGAAAAGCTAGCCTTGCCAAAGTAGAAGACTTATTGGCTATTTTGTAGAATTCATGGGAGATGAATTCATGAACTTCTACTTCCTCTCCAATCATGATGCTATGAATCATGATGGCCCGATCCAGAGTAACTTCAGATCGGTTGCTAA
>NC_029774.3:88425092-88425451 GCF_000817695.3 Arachis duranensis | reverse complement strand
GGACTAAAATCTAAGTATTTCCCCCGAACCATTGTGAGATAATTCTTTGGACTCGGGTTCACACTTTGATCATGGTTCCTAATGATCCATGCATTGGCATAGAACTCTTGAACCATTAAGATTCCAACTTGTTGAATGGGGTTGGTTAGAACTTCCCAACCTCTTCTTTGGATCTCATGTCGGATCTCCAGATACTCATTTTTCTTGAGCTTGAAAGGGACCTCAGGGATCACCTTCTTCTTGGCCACAACATCATAGAAGTGGTCTTGATGGGCTTTGGAAATGAATATCTCCATCTCCCATGACTCGGAGGTGAAAGCTTTTGTCTTCCCTTTCCCTTTTCTAGAGGTTTCTCCGGC
>NC_029774.3:88423838-88425009 GCF_000817695.3 Arachis duranensis | reverse complement strand
GGTAGGTTTGGCCATTTAGGGTGGGTTTGGGTGGGAAAGATTTTTGAATTTTGAAGGTAGGTGGGGTTTATGGGGAAGAGTAGATGGATGTGAGTGGTGAAGGGGTTAATTGGGAAGAGAGATTGAGGTGATTGGTGAAGGGTTTTGGGGAAGAGTGTTTATTGGAAAGAGAGAATGAATGTTGAGAAGAGGGGAGAAAATCTTAGGTGGGGATCCTGTGGGGTCCACAGATCCTGAGATGATCCTGTGGGGTCCACAGATCCTGAGGTGTCAAAGATTTACATCCCTGCACCAATTAGGCATGTAAAATGCCTTAGCATACCGTTCTGGCATTTAAACGCCAAAGTGGTGCACGTTCTAGGCGTTCAACGCCCATGTGTAGCATGTTTCTGGTGTTGAACACCAGTTCCATGCTTGTTATTGGCGTTCAGCGCCAGCTTTCCTCAAGGCACATTCCTGGCGTCCAAACGCCAGGATGTTGCTTGTTTCTGGCGTTCAGCGCCAGATCCATGCTCTGTTCTGGCGTTGAACGCCAGCCAGATGCACCTTACTGGCGTTTAAACGCCAGTAAGTCCTTCCTCCAGGGTGTGATTTTTCTTCTGCTATTTTTGATTCTGTTTTTAATTTTAATAATTTTTTTTGTGACTCCACATGATCATGAACCTAATAAGACACAAAATAACAATAAAATAAAATTAAAATTAGATAAAATAAAAATTGGGTTGCCTCCCAACAAGCGCTCTTTTAATGTCACTAGCTTGATAGTGGGCTCTCATGGAGCCTTAGAGAAGTTCAGAGCATGATGAAGGTTTCCCAACACCAAACTTAGAGTTTGAATGTGGGGTCTTCTCAATACCAAACTTAGAGTTTGGTTGTGGCCTCCCAACACCAAACTTAGAGTTTGATTGTGGGGCCTCTCTTTGACTCTATATTGAGAGAAGCTCTGCATGCTTACTCTCTTTTGTTATGGAGGGATGACCGTGTGCCTTAAACACAAGGTAGTCCCCATTCAATTGAAGGACTAATTCTCCTCTGTTAACATCTATTACAGCACCTGCTGTGGCTAGGAAAGGTCTTCCAAGGATGATGCATTCATCCTCTTCCTTCCTAGTGTCTAAGATTATTAAATTAGTAGGGATGTAAAGGCCTTCAACCTTTACTAACACGTCCT
>NC_029774.3:88417640-88421969 GCF_000817695.3 Arachis duranensis | reverse complement strand
TGTGAGTTATTATTACTTGATGCGACCCGGTACACTTGCCGGTGAGTTTTGTGTTGGATCGCTTTCCACACATCAAGTTTTTGGCGCCGTTGCCGGGGATTAAAATAGATTGACAATGATTAAGTGAAGTGGAGATCTAGATTAAGCATTTTTTTTTCTTTTCTGCTACTTTAACTCCTACTAACACACTAACTGTTTGAATTTTGGCTTAAACTAACTGAACCTTCATTCTAGCAATAGATTGAAGTTTCATTGGTTTTCTGGGTTTGTGTGTTTACTGCTGTGTGTTTGTATGTCAGGTAGAGGGAGATCCTCTCCTATCATCTCTGAAATTGATCCAAGGACTCTTCGGAGAATAAGAAGAGCTGAAAGAGGGAAGTTCATTGTTGGGGAAGAAGAAGAATCTGAAGAAGAATTTCAAGAAATGGAAGGAGATACTAGTCAACCAGGAGGAGGAGCCAACAATAACCAACAGAGAAGAGTTTTGGCTTCATACACGTTTGCAAATGCTAGGCATTGTGGGAGTAGCATTCTTCCTCCCAATGTCAATGCAAATAACTTTGAACTCAAGCCACAACTCATCACTCTAGTGCAAAACAATTGTTCTTTTGGAGGAGGGCCTTTGGAGGATCCAAACCAACATTTGTCCACCTTCTTGAGAATCTGTGACACAGTGAAGACAAATGGTGTGCCCCCTGATAGCTACAAGTTGCTTCTCTTCCCATTCTCTCTTAGAGATAAAGCAACCCAATGGCTAGAGACATTCCCAAAAGAAAGCATCAATACTTGGGATGACTTGGTGAGCAAATTCCTTGCCAAATTCTACCCCCCTCAAAGAGTTCTAAGGTTGAAGACAGAGGTTCAAACCTTCACTCAAATAGAGGCTGAGAACTTATATGAAGCATGGGAGAGATACAAGGCTCTATTGAGGAAGTGTCCACCAGAGATGTTCACTGAGTGGGATAAGTTGCAAAACTTCTATGAAGCTGGAGGCTCTTTGCAACTCATGAAAACTACAGAGGAAGCTCAAAACCTCATTGATATGGTGGCTAACAACCAATATTTCTTTGCTCATCAAAGACAACGCCAACCATCACAGAGAAGAGGAGTAATGGAGTTGGAAGGAGTTGATTCAATTTTAGCTCAAAACAAGATGATGCAGCAGCAGATTCAACAACAGTTTGAACAAATGGCCAAAAGAATTGATGGCTTGCAAGTTGCATCAGTGAGTGCCACCAGCCAACCACCAACTACTTGGTTGCAAAGTGAAGAAACTCAAGAGGAGCAACAGCAAGAGCAAGTCCAGTACATGCACAACCAAAATCTTGGAACAAATGAAGTCTATGGGGATACTTACAATCCATCTTGGAAGAACCATCCCAACCTCAGATGGGGAGACAACCATAATCAAAACCAACAACCATGGCAAAGAAACATAGGCTAGAACAATTGGAAAAACACAAACCACAACCCCCAGCCAACCACTAACCAAAATTCATACAGAAAACCACAAAACAACTACCCAAATTCTAACCAATACCCACCCAATAACCACCCAGCTAACCAAAACACTTATCCTCACCCATCAACACCCCAAAATCAACCCACCTCACAAGACTCACAGAGAATCACCCATCTAGAACAGCTCATGGAAAAACTAATGAAAAGCCAAGAACTAACCACCAAGAATCAAGAAGCTACCATGAAGAACTTAGAGAGGCAAATTGGCCAAATCTCTAAAAAGATCTCTGTTGAGAAACCATCAAGTTCACTACCTAGTGATACCATTCCCAACCCAAAGGAAGAGTGCAAGGTGGTGCAACTGAGAAGTGGAAGGGTGTTGACAGATGGCAACCAAGGAGCAACTAAGAAGCCTATGGAGAATGACACTGAGCCAACAATAAAGAATGATGAATCCATCAACAAAGACACAACAACCAAGAGTGCTTCAGAAAAGCTCACAGAAGAGGGTAACAAGCCACAGAATCTGAAGAAAGGAAAGAAAATCATGGAGGAACCAATTCCAGAACAGCATCAAGTGGTGAAGAGCTCAACACCACCACTACCTTATCCACAAAGATTCCACAAGGAAACAAAGGACCTGCACTTCCACAAATTTCTTGAGACTTTCAAGAAATTGCAGATCAATATACCATTAGCAGAAGCTTTGGAGCAAATGCCCCTGTATGCTAAGTTTCTAAAAGAGCTCATCAACAAGAAAAGGGATTGGAATGAGAAGGAAACGGTGATGCTTAGTGAAGAATGTAGTGCCGTGCTCCAAAAGGGAATCCCACCAAAACTCAAGGATCCAGGGAGTTTTGTAGTGCCATGCACTATAGGAGTGAAGGTTGGAAAGTTTATCTTCCCTGCAGATTTTGTAATCCTAGATACTGATGAGGAAGGCAACAATTCAATCATCTTGGGCAGACCATTTCTAGCTACTGCAAGAGCTATCATAGATGTGGAAAAAGGAGAAATGATTTTCAGAGTACACAATGAGCAAATGATTATCAATGTTTTTAAATCAATGCAACATCCCCCAGAGCAGGAAGATCATTTGAGAGTGGATATGATAGAGAGCCTAGTGGAAGAAATGCTAGACATTGATCAGTATGAGCAAGAAAAAGACAACCAGGAAAGAATGGAGGAACACGTAGCTGAGATCCTCATAAGCAAAGAAGTAGAACCAAGCAAGAAAAAAGAGGTGCAAAAGCAAGAACTGAAGCCATTACCTTCCCACCTCAAATATGCATTCCTTGGCACCTCAGAGAGCTTCCCAGTAATCATCAATTCGTCCTTGACAAAGAAGGAAGAAGGGGAGCTTCTTGATGTCCTCAGAGCTCACAAGGATGCTTTAGGATGGACCATTGATGATCTGAAAGGCATTAGCCCTACAATATGCATGCATAAGATTCTTTTGGAAGACACTTCCAAAGCAGTAATTCAACCTCAAAGAAGACTAAACCCTGCAATGAAGGAAGTCGTCCAAAAAGAAGTGATGAAATTGTGGAATGCAGGAATCATATATCCTATCTCTGATAGCTCATGGATAAGCCCAGTACAAGTGGTACCAAAGAAAGGAGGAATGACAGTCATTACTAATGAGAAGAATGAGCTCATTCCCACCAGAACAGTGACAGGGTGGAGGATGTGTATTGACTATAGAAGATTGAATGATGCTACACACAAAGATCACTTCCCACTTCCTTTCATTGATCAAATGCTTGAGAGGTTGGCTGGCCATGCTTATTATTGCTTCTTGGATGGATATTCGGGGTACAATCAGATAGTGGTGGATCCAAAGGACCAAGAAAAGACTTCATTCACATGCCCAGTTGGTGTTTTTGCTTATAGAAGAATGCCATTTGGATTGTGCAATGCTCCAGCCACTTTCCAAAGGTGTATGCTTTCTATTTTCTCAGATATGGTTGAAAATTTTTTAGAGGTTTTCATGGATGACTTCTCTGTTTTTGGTGATACTTTCACTACTTGCTTAAACCATCTAACTCTTGTCTTGAAACGATGCCAAGAAACTAATTTGGTTTTGAACTGGGAAAAGTGCCATTTCATGGTACCTGAGGGGATTGTTCTTGGTCATAAAGTTTTAAGAAGAGGAATAGAGGTTGACAAAGCAAAGGTGGAAATAATAGAAAAACTCCCTCCACCAACTAATGTGAAATCTGTTAGAAGTTTCTTGGGGCATGCAGGTTTTTATAGAAGGTTTATCAAAGACTTTTCTAAAATAGCCAAACCTTTGAGCAATCTTTTGATGATTGATCAACCTTTTATTTTTGATAAAGACTGTCAGCATGCTTTTGAGACTTTAAAACAGAAACTCACAACAGCACCAATTATTACACCCCCTGATTGGGACTCACCATTTGAACTCATGTGTGATGCAAGTGAAATTGCAATTGGTGCTGTACTTGGACAGAAGAAGGGAAACTTGCACCATGTCATATATTATGCAAGCAAAGTATTGAATGAAGCTCAAAAAAATTACACCACAACAGAGAAGGAATTGTTAGCTGTAGTCTATGCATTTGATAAGTTTAGATCATATTTGATAGGATCTAAAATTGTGGTTTATACTGATCATGCTGCTCTCAAGTATTTGATGACAAAACAGGATGCTAAACCAAGACTTATCAGATGGATTTTACTCCTACAAGAATTTGACATTGAGGTAAAGGACAGGAAAGGCACTGAAAATTTAGTTGCTGATCATTTGTCAAGGCTGCCACCAGAAACAATTCAAAAGGCCTCAGTACCTGTGAATGAAAGCTTCCCAGATGAACATCTTATGCTGATCCAACAAACACCATGGTT
>NC_029774.3:88413477-88415086 GCF_000817695.3 Arachis duranensis | reverse complement strand
TCACGTTCTGGCGCACCAACCTTCCCGCCCTGCCCTTGGCGCGGGCAGGGCAGCCTCTGGCGCACCAACCTCATGCCAAACGCGCACCAACTCGCACCAGAATCGCACATGGCCGCACCAAGCTTCTGCACCATGCATCAATTTTCTGCCCTGCCCTCCACAAGGGCAGGGCAGCCTCCTGGGAGTGAATCTTTTTGGGCCAAAATTCAAATTAAAATTTCTTTTGAACTCATTTCTCCACTAATTCAAAAGCCCATCCAAATCCCATTATCCAAGAATAGAAAGTGTATAAATAGGACTTAGTTTGATGTAATTAGGACTTTTAGCTATCTTTACCTTAAGCTTTTAAATTTTTGCTTTGAGCTTTGAAATTTTGTCTTTGAGCTTTCTTGAGAGAATTGACCGAGCACTAAGAGGATCAAGGAAGAATTGGCAGATCTTCTTCCTCATTTCTCTTGGGCAATTCTACTCTTCTGTTTTCTGAGTATTGGGTGTGTGAAATTGGGGAAATTCTGTCCCAATTCCCATTCAAGCTCTTGGCATTTTGTTTTCTGCATAATTAAATTCCAAATCTGTTCTTCAATTGTTTCTTCTTTAATTTTCTGTCAATTTGCTTAGTTAATTCAGATCTGGGAAGGAAATTGGGTTTTAGGCTCTGCTACCTAAGCCCTTGGGATCCTGAGATCATAATTCACTCTTGGTTCTTCTGTGAACCTTTGCAGAGTTTTATTTCATTTCTGTTTGAATGCTTCTTGCCTCTAATTTACTTTCTGCTCAATCTCTTGCTGCAATTTACTTTTCCTTGTTTAGATCTTGCAATCCCACTCCTCAATTCCCTTTTACTTTCTTGCAATTTATCTTTCTTGCCATTTAAGTTACTGCAATTTAAGTTTCTTGCACTTTAAGTTTCAGTCATTTACTTTCTTGCTCTCTAAGATTCTGCACATTTACAATTCTGTTCTTCAATTGACTGCAATTTTCCCTCTCCCCTTTACATTTACTGTCATCTACTTCCTGTTAAACACAAATCACTCAACCAAAGCTTGATTCGCTTGACTAAATCACCCACTAAACTAAAATTGCTCAATCCTTCAATCCCTGTGGGATCGACCTCACTCATGTGAGTTATTATTACTTGATGCGACCCGGTACACTTGCCGGTGAGTTTTGTGTTGGATCGCTTTCCACACATCAACATGTCCTCTACTAATCCATAAGCTTGTCTTACTGACTTGTCTACCAATTGTAATGAGAATAAGGCAGGCTGTACCTCAATGATCCCTAGTTTTTCTATTACAGAGAGTGGCATAAGATTTATGCCTAATCCTAGGTCACACAGAGCTTTTTCAAAGGTCATGGTACCTATGGTACAGGGTATTAAGAATTTGCCAGGATCTTGTTTCTTTTGAGGTAAGGTTTGCTGAATCCATGTATCAAGTACACTAATGAGCAAGGGAGGTTCACCTTCCCAGGTCTCATTACCAAATAACTTGGCATTCAGCTTCATGATAGCTCCTAGATATTGAGCAACTTGCTCTCCAGTTACATCTTCATCTTCTTCAGAGGAAGAATAATCTTCAGAGCTCATGAATGGTAGAAGGAGATTTAA
>NC_029774.3:88411318-88413305 GCF_000817695.3 Arachis duranensis | reverse complement strand
ATTGATTACATCAATGGCCTTGCACTCTCCTCTTGGATTCTCTTCTGTATTGCTTGGGAGAATACTGGGAGGAGTTTCAATAATTTTCTTACTCAGTTGGCCCACTTGTGCCTCCAAATTTCTAATGGAGGATCTTGTTTCACTCATGAAACTTAAAGTGGCCTTAGACAGATCAGACACTAAATTTGCTAAGTTAGAGGGGCTCTGTTCAGAATTCTCTGTCTGTTGCTGAGAAGATGATGGAAAAGGCTTGTTATTACTTAGCCTGTTTCTTCCACCATTATTGAAGCCTTGTTGAGGCTTTTGTTGATCCTTCCATGAGAAATTTTGATGATTTCTCCATGATGAATTATAGGTATTCTTTAGGTGAATGGATCCACTTGCAGAATGGTCCAATGATATTTTGGAAAACTCAGATAGACCATAATAGAATATATCTAATATGGTCCATTCTGAAAACATGTCAGAAGGACACTTTTTGGTCATCTGTTTGTATCTTTCCCAAGCTTCATAGAGGGATTCACCATCTTTTTGCTTGAAGGTCTGAACATCCACTCTAAGCTTGCTCAACTTTTGAGGAGGAGAGAATTTATCCAAGAAGGCCATGACCAGCTTATCCCAGGAGTCCAGGCTATCTTTAGGTTGTGAGTCCAACCATGTTCTAGCTCTGTCTCTTACAGCAAAAGGGAAAAGCATGAGCCTGTAGACTTCAGGATCTACTCCATTCGTCTTTACAGTCTCACAAATCTGCAAGAACTCAGTTAAAAACTGGTAAGGATCTTCAGATGGAAGTCCATGAAGCTTGCAGTTTTGTTGCATTAGAGCAACTAATTGAGGTTTCAGCTCAAAATTGTTTGCTCCAATGGCCGGAATGGAGATGCTTCTTCCATCAAATTTGGAATTTGGCTTAGTGAAATCACCAGGCATCCTCCTTGCATTATTGTTGTTGGGTTCGGCTGCCATCTCCTTTTCTTGTTCGAAAATTTTAGAAAGGTTGTCTCTGGATTGTTGTAATTTAGCTTCTCTTAATTTTCTCTTTAGAGTCCTTTCAGGTTCAGGATCAGCTTCAACAAGAATGCCTTTTTCCTTGTTCCTGCTCATATAGGGAGGAAGAGAACAAGAAAAGAAAGAGGAATCCTCTATGTCACAGTATAGAGATTCCTTTATGTTAGTAGAAGAAGAAATGGAATAAGAGTGAAGAAGTATGAATAGGTAGGGGCAGTGATTTGTGATTGATGAGCGGATAATTTGTATGCTTTTTGGCATTATTTTTAGTATGTTTTTGGTAGGATTTAGTTAGTTTTTAGTATATTTTTATTAGTTTTTAGTTAAAATTCACTTTTCTGGACTTTACTATGAGTTTGTGTGTTTTTCTGTGATTTCAAGTATTTTCTGGCTGAAATTGAGGGACCTGAGCAAAAATCTGATTCAGAGACTGAAAACGACTGCAGATGCTGTCGGATTCTGACCTCCCTGCATTCGAAGTGGATTTTCTGGAGCTACAGAAGCCCAATTGGCGCGCTCTCAACGACGTTGGAAAGTAGACATCCTGGGCTTTCCAGCAATATATGATAGTCCATACTTTGCCCAAGATTTGATGGCCCAAACCGGCGTTCAAAGTCACCCTCAGGAATCCCAGCGTTAAACGCTGGAACTGGCACCCAAATGGGAGTTAAACGCCCAAACTGGCACTAAAGCTGGCGGCGTTTAACTCCAAGAAGAGTCTCTGCACGAAAATGCTTCATTGCTCAGCCCAAGCACACACCAAGTGGGCCCGGAAGTGGATTTTTATGTCATTTACTCATTTCTGTACACCTTAGGCTACTAGTTTTCTATAAGTAAGACCTTTGTCTATTGTATTAGAGAGTCTTTCGATCTTTGGATCTTTTGATCATGTTTTTATGATTGAACCCTCGTTGGGAGGCTGGCCATTCGGCCATGCCTAGACCCTGTACTTATGTATTTTCAACGGTGGAGTTTCTACACA
>NC_029774.3:88408327-88409410 GCF_000817695.3 Arachis duranensis | reverse complement strand
TCAAATCTTTTTCAAATCATATCTTTTCAAAATCAAATCTTTTTCAAATCATATCTTTTCAATCAAATGTTTTCAAAATCAATTTCTTTCCTTTTTCAAAGATACTTACTAACAATTAATGATTTGATTGAACATTTTTTGCCTTTTCTGTTGAGGAAGGTTTTATGTTTGAATCATATCTTTTCTTGTTAGTCAAGTTTTAAATTTTCAAATCAAATCTTTTTAAAATGTTTTTCAAATCATATGTTCTCAATCACATTTTTTTTAAAATCAATCATATCTCCTTAACCACATCTTTTTCAAAATAGTTTTCAATCAAATCTTTTTTATTTCTAATTTCAAAATCTTTTTCAAAAATCACTTGATTTCTTTTCCATTTTCATTTTCGAAAATTAAGTAATGTTTTTCAAAAATGTTTTCAAAATTTTTCACTTCATTTTCGAAAATTACTTCCCTCCTTCTCACATCCTTCTATTTATGGACTAACACTATTCCTTAATGCAAAATTCGAACTCCATCTTCTTTGATAAGTTCGAATTTTCTACTTCTGTCTTCTACTTTTCTTTTCCTCTGACACTTCAAGGAATCTCTATACTGTGACATAGAGGATTCCACATTTTCTTGTTTCCTTCTCTTTCGTATGAGCAGGAGCAAAGACAAAAGCATTCTTGTTGAGGCTGATCCTGAACCTGAAAGGACCTTGGAGAGAAAGCTAAGAGAAGCTAAAGCACAACTCTCTTTAGAGGACCTGACCGAATTCTTCAAAGAAGAAGAACACATGGCAGCCGAAAACAACAATGCCAACAATGCAAGGAAGGTGCTTGGTGACTTTACTGCACCTACTCCCGACTTCTATGGGAGAAGCATCTCTATCCCTGCCATTAGAGCAAACAACTTTGAGCTTAAGCCTCAACTAGTTTCTCTAATGCAACAGAATTGCAAGTTCCATGGACTTCCATTGGAAGATCCTCATCAGTTTTTAGCTGAGTTCTTGCAAATCTGTGACACTGTCAAGACTAATGGGGTTGACCCTGAGGTCTACAGACTAATGCTATTCCCTTTTGCTGTAAGAGACAGAGCTAG
>NC_029774.3:88406305-88406903 GCF_000817695.3 Arachis duranensis | reverse complement strand
GCCACAGCAAAGGCTGTGATTGATGTTGATAGAGGAGAGTTGATCATTCAAGTGAATGAAGAATCCTTGGTGTTTAAGGCCCAAGGATATCCCTCTGTCATCATGGAGAGGAAGCATGAAGAGCTTCTCTCAAAACAGAGCCAAACAGAGCCCCACAGTCAAACTCTAAGTTTGGTGTTGGGAGGCCACAACCAAACCCTAAGTTTGGTGTTGAACCCACACATTCAAACTCTAAGTTTGGTGTTGGGAGGTTCCAACATGGCTCTAAGAATCTGTGAGGCTCCATGAGAGTCCTCTGTCAAGCTAATGACAGTAAAGAAGCGCTTGTTGGGAGGCAACCCAATGTTTTATAATTAATTATTTTATTTTGTTATTTTATGTCTTTTATAGGTTGATGATCATGAGAAGTCACAAAATTAATGAAAAAAGCAAAAACAGAATGAAAAACAGGAAGAAAAACAGCACACCCTGGAGGACGCACCCACTGGCGTTTAAACGCCAGTGAGGTTAGCTGTTGGGCGTTTAACACCCAGTCTGGCACCATTCTGGGCGTTAAACGCCAGAAAGAGGCACCAGACTGGCGTTAAACGCCAGAGAA
>NC_029774.3:88405712-88406067 GCF_000817695.3 Arachis duranensis | reverse complement strand
AACACCTCTTCCCCAAAAACCCTTCACCTATCAAATCCCTTCTTTCTCTTCACCACTCACATCCATCCTTCATAAAACCCCACCTACCTCACCATTCAAATTCAAACCACTTTCCCACCCAAACCCACCCTAAAATGGCCGAACATCTCTCTCCCCCTCTCCTATATAAACCCTCCTTCACTCCTTCATTTTCACACACCTTCAACACTACTTATTCTCCCTTTTGGCCGAACACAAAGCCCTCTCCATCTCCTTCATTTCTTCTTCTTCTACTCTCTTCTTTCTTCTTTTGCTCGAGGACGAGCAAACATTTTAAGTTTGGTGTGGTAAAAGCGTTGCTTTTTGTTTTTCCATA
>NC_029774.3:88404052-88404865 GCF_000817695.3 Arachis duranensis | reverse complement strand
TTTGATTTCCTTGTTCTTTATTCTTCTGTTTTTCGAATTTTATGCTTATGTTTATCCATGTTTGTGTCTTGTGATCATTAGTGTCTTAGTGTCTATGCCTTAAAGTTATGAATGTCCTATGAATCCATCACCTTTCTTAAATAAAAATGTGCTTAATTGATAAAAGAAAGGATTGCATGAATTTTGAATTTTATAACAGTTTAATTATTTTGATGTGGTGGTAATATTTTTGTTCTCTGAATGTATGCTTAAACAGTGCATATGTATCTTGAATTTGTGGTTTATGAATGTTGGCTCTTGAAATAATGATGAAAAAGGAGACATGTTACTGAGGATCTGAAAAATCATCAAAATGATTCTTGAAGCAAGAAAAAAAGCATTTCTATTCAAAAAAAAATCGAAAAAAAAACGAAAAAAATAGAGAAACAAGAGTTGTGATCCAAGGCAAATAAGAGTGTGCTTAAGAACCTTGGACACCTCTAATTGGGGACTTTAGCAAAGCTGAGTCACAATCTGAAAAGGTTCACCCAATTATGTGTCTGTGGCATGTATGTATCCGGTGGTAATACTGGAAGACAGAGTGCTTTGGGCCACAGCCAAGACTCAATGAGTAGCTTTGTTCAAGAATCATCATACTTTACTAGGAGAATCATTAACACTATCTGGATTCTAAGTTCCTAAAGAAGCCAACCATTCTGAATTTCAAAGGATAGAGTGAGATGCCAAAACTATTCAGAGGCAAAAAGCTAAAAGGCCCGCTCATCTAATTAATACTGATCTTCATAGATGTTTTTGGAATTCATTGCATATTCT
>NC_029774.3:88403649-88403952 GCF_000817695.3 Arachis duranensis | reverse complement strand
CAACAATTTAAGTTTGGTGTTGTGATGAGCGGATAATTTGTATGCTTTTTGGCATTGTTTTTAGTATGTTTTTGGTAGGATTTAGTTAGTTTTTAGTATATTTTTATTAGTTTTTAGTTAAAATTCACTTTTCTGGACTTTACTATGAGTTTGTGTGTTTTTCTGTGATTTCAGGTATTTTCTGGCTGAAATTGAGGGACTTGAGCAAAAATCTGATTCAGAGACTGAAAAGAACTGCAGATGCTGTCGGATTCTGACCTCCCTGCATTCGAAGTAGATTTTCTGGAGCTACAGAAGCCCAAT
>NC_029774.3:88396818-88402882 GCF_000817695.3 Arachis duranensis | reverse complement strand
CACCAATGAATTGCATAAGTATCTCTATCTTTATCTTTATGTTTTATTCATCATTCATAACCATTTGAGTTTGCCTGACTAAGATTTACAAGGTGATCATAGCTTGCTTCATACCAACAATCTCTGTGGGATCGAGCCTTACTCGCGTAAGGTTTATTACTTGGACGACCCAGTGCACTTGCTGGTTAGTTGTGCGAAGTTGTGTAATGCCATGGTATTGAGCTACCAAGTTTTTGGGGTTCATGACCGGGGATTATGAGAGTTGTGAAAAAAGTATTGTTCACAATTTCGCGCACCAGTGATGAAGAGAGGTGAAGAGAAGTGTTAGTAGATAAATAAATAAATAGAAGAAGAGAAGAGAGGGAGAATTCGAAAATAATTTAAAACAATTAATTAATTAAAAAGAATTTTTGAAAAAGGGATGAGATATTTTCAAAAATTAGAGAGGGAAAAGTAGTTAGGTAGTTTTGAAAAAGATAAGAAACAAACAAAAAGTTAAATAATTAGTTGAAAAAGATATTAAAATCAAATTTGAAAAGCTAAGAAGATAAGAAGTTAGATAAGATATTTTGAAATTAAATTTTTGAAAAAGATAAAATTTTGAAAAATATATGATATAAAAGATAAGATAAGATAGATTTAATTTTTAAAATTAAAATTAATTACTTAACTAACAAGAAATTAAAAGATAAGATTCTAGAATTTAAAGATTGAACCTTTCTTAACAAGAAAGTAACAAACTTCAAATTTTTGAATCAATCATATTAATTGTTAGCATAATTTTCGAAAATTTGAAATAAAATTAAGAAAAAGATTTTTGAAAAATAATTTTCAAAATTTTCAAAAAAATAGAAAAAATGAAAAAGATATGATTTTTGAAAAAGATTTTGAAAAGATAAGATTTTTAAAATTGAAAATTTGACTTGACTTACAAGAAATAACTAATTTTGAAAATTTTTTGACTAAGTCAACTCAAATTTTCGAAAATTTGGAGAGAGATAAGGAAAAGATATTTTTTATTTTTGAATTTTTTTTATGATGAGAGAGAAAAACACAAAAATGACCCAAAACATGAAAATTTTGGATCAAAACACAAGATGCATGCAAGAACACTATGAATGTCAAGATGAACACCAAGAACACTTTGAAGATCATGATGAACACCAAGAACATATTTTTGAAAAAATTTTTATGCAAAGAAAACATGCAAGACACCAAACTTAGAAATCTTTAATGCATGGACTCTAACAAACGAAAAATGCATATGAAAAACAACAAAAAATGCAAAACAAGAAAACATCAAGATCAAACAAGACTTACCAAGAACAACTTGAAGATCATGGAGAACACCATGAATGCATGAATTTTCAAAAAATGCAAGAAAAATTTCTAAAGCATGCAATTGACACCAAACTTAAAAATTGACTCAAGACTCAAACAAGAAACACAAAATATTTTTGATTTTTATGATTTTATGATTTTTTTGTATTTTCTTTTATTTTTTCGAAAATGTTCTTTGAAAAAAAACGAAAATAAAGAAAAATTTTGAAAAATTTTTGAAAACTTTTTGAAAAGAAAATTACCTAATCTGAACAACAAGATGAACCGTCAGTTGTCCATACTCGAACAATCCCCAACAACGGCGCCAAAAACTTGGTGGACGAAATTGTGATCATCAACAATGGCTCCAAAGACTTGGGCTCTCAAACATGAATCACACTTTGTCACAATTCCGCACAACTAACCAGCAAGTGCACTGGGTCGTCCAAGTAATACCTTACGTGAGTAAGGGTCAATCCCACGGAGATTGTTGGTATGAAGCAAGCTATGGTCATCTTGTAAATCTCAGTCAGGCAGATAATAATTGATTATGGGAAATATAAAGAGATACTTGCTTAAATAATAAAGGATAGAAATACTTATGTAAATTAATAGTGGGAATTTCAGATAAGCGTATGGAGATGCTTGTCCCTGTTGAATCTCTGCTTTCCTACTGCTTTTATCCAATTTTATCACTCCCTTCTATGGCAAGCTGTATGTAGGGCATCACTGTTGTCAATGGCTACATCCCATCCTCTCAGTGAAAATGGTCCAAATGCTCTGTCACAGCACAACTAATCATATGTCGGTTCTCAATCAGGTTGGAGTAGAATCCAGTGATTCTTTTGCGTCTGTCACTAACGCCCAGCCTTCAGGAGTTTGAAGCTCGTCACAGTCAATCAATCCCGGAATCCTACTCGAAATACCACAGACAAGGTTAGACTTTCCGGATTCCCATGAATGCTGCCATCAATTCTAGCTTATACCACGAAGATTCTGATTAAGGAATCCAAGAGATATGCGCCCGGCCTAAGGTAGAACGGAAGTGGTTGTCAATCACACGCGTTCATATGTGAGAATGATGATGAGTGTCACGGATCATCACATTCATCAAGTTGAAGTGCAACGAATATCTTAGAACAGGAATAAATCGAATTGGATAGAAAATAATAGTAATTGCATTGAAACTTGAGGTACAGCAGAGCTCCACACCCTTAATCTATGGTGTGTAGAAACTCCACCGTTGAAAATACATAAGTGAAAGGTCCAGGCATGGCCGAATGGCCAGCCCCCAAAACGTGATCAATAGTCTCCTAAGATGAATAATAAAATAAAACTGAGACCAAAGATATCTAATACAATAGTAGACTATCCTATTTATACTAGACTAGCTACTAGGGTTTACAGGAGTAAGTAATTGATGCATAAATCCACTTCCGGGGCCCACTTGGTGTATGTTTGGGCTGAGCTTGATCTATCCACGAGCTGAGGCTTCTTTTGGAATTGAACGCCAAGTTGTAACGTGTTTTGGGCGTTGAACTCCGGTTTGTGACATGTTTTTGGCGTTTGACTCCAGATAGCAACATGGAACTGGCGTTGAGCGCCAGTTTATGTCATCTAATCACGAATAAAGTATGAACTATTATATATTTCTGGAAAGCTCTGGATGTCTACTTTCTAACGCCGTTGAGAGCGCGCCATTTGGAGTTCTGCAGCTCCAGAAAATCCATTTCGAGTACAGGGAGGTCAGAGTCCAACAGCATCAGCAGTCCTTTGTCAGCCTCCTATCAAAGTTTTGCTCAGGTCCCTCAATTTCAGACAGAAAATACCTGAAATCACAGAAAAACACACAAACTCATAGTAAAGTCCAGAAATGTGAATTTAGCATAAAAACTAATGAAAACATCCCTAAAAGTAACTAGAACCTATTAAAAACTACATAAAAACAATGTCAAAAAGCGTATAAATTATCCGCTCATCACAAGTCAATTAGCAACATCCAATTATCAATCAACAAAAGAGTTTGATAATTCAAGAGTCTCCAATTACTCAACCCAAGCCAAGAACATAAAAATCTACTCTAACATCCTTCCAAGCATTTTATCAAACACTTGGAAGGCATAAAATAAAAGTATAGTAAATGACAAGAAATATAAAATATAACACTACCAAATGCAAGGAAATAACAAGAACAATGCAATTAAACAATAAAGGAACATAAAACATAAATTGCATTAATTGAAATCAAAGGGAACAAAAGTGCATGAACATAAAAATGACTAGAATAAGAAATTAACAAAAGGAACTAATAGAGTAAAGATGTAGCAACAAGAAATTGAAAGGAAGAGTAGATGAAAACAAGAATTAAAATCTAGATCTAAGAAGAGATTTGAATCTAATCTAATCCTCATTCTAGAGAGAAGAGAGAGCTTCTCTCTCTAGAATTCTAACCTAAAGCATGGTAAAAACTAAACTATGACTACTTGATTCATCCCTCTTCAATCCTTGGGTTCAATAGTATCAGAAATGGGTTGGATTGGGCCCAAAATGCTTCAGACATCGCTGGCCACGAGTTGCCTTTAGTGAGTCACGCTAATCCTGTGACGCTCACGCATAGGCCACGCGTGCGTGTCATCTAAATGCAAAGCAACCATGGAAAATTTTATATCATTTTGAAGCTCCAGATGTTAGCTTTCCAACACAACTAGAACCACCTCATTTGGATCTCTGTAGCTCAAGTTATGATTGATTAAGTGCGAAGAGGTCAAGATTGACAACTTTGCGATTCCTTCATTTCTTCGTGAGTTCTCCATTTTTACATGTTTTTTCTTCATTCCCTCAATCCAATCTTTGCCTTATAAACCTGAAATCACTTAACAAACGTATCAAGGCATCGAATGGAATCAAGGTGAATTAAATTTAGCTATTTTATGACCTAAAAAGTATGGTTTCACACTTAAGCACAAATAAAGGAGAATTTACAAAACCATGCTATTTCATTGAATAAATGTGAGAAAAATTGATAAAATCCCCTAAATTAAGCACAAGATAAACCACAAAATTTGGGTTTATCACCCAGGAACGGAGAAGACTACAAAGGAGGCAATGGAGGGAGGAACCACAAGGAGAAAATCAACAGGAGGAACCACAAGGAGAAGAGCAACCGGAAGAAGAACAAGAAGAAGAGCAATAAATTCCAGCACAAACCACCATGGGCATGAGCCAAATGTAAGAAGCTATTGAAAGGCTATCCCAACAACACATAAGAGCTCAAGAAAAATAAGAAGAGTTCCAGTGACAATACATGAGAGCTCAAGAAAGACAAGAGGAGCTCCAGTTGAGGATGATGGACCAGCAAAATGATTTTCAATCAAGATTCTTGGATATGCAAAGAGAACAATCTGCTCAATTCCAAGAATCCTTCAACAAGCTATCCAAACAATAAGCTGAACAATGATGAGCGGATAATTTATACGCTTTTTGGCATTGTTTTTAGTATGTTTTTAGTATGTTTTAGTTAGTTTTTATTATATTTTTATTAGTTTTCAGTTAAAATTCACTTTTCTGGACTTTACTATGAGTTTGTGTGTTTTACTGTGATTTCAGGTATTTTCTAGCTGAAATTGAGGGACCTGAGCAAAAATCTGATTCAGAGGCCGAAAAGGACTGCAGATGCTGTTGGATTCTGACCTCCCTGCACTCGAAGTGGATTTTCTGGAACTACAAAAGCCCAATTGGTGCGCTCTTAACTGCGTTGGAAAGTAGACATCCTGGGCTTTCCAGTAATGTCTAATAGTCTATACTTTGCCCGAGATTTGATGGCCCAAACAGGCGTTCCAAGTCAGCTCAAGAATTCTGGCGTAAAACGCCGGAACTGGCACAAGAATGGGAGTTAAACGCCCAAACTGGCACAAAGGCTGGCATTTAACTCCAAGAAGAGTCTCTACATCAAAATGCTCAGCTCAAGCACACACCAAGTGGGCCCGGAAGTGGATTTTTACGTCATTTACTCATTTCTGTAAACCCTAGCTACTAGTTCTCTATAAGTAGGACCTTTTGCTATTGTATTATAGGTCTTTTGATCACTTGAATCTTTCGATCATGTTTTTATGATTGAACCCTCTTTGGGAGGCTGGCCATTTGGCCATGCCTAGACCTTGTTCTTATGTATTTTCAACGGTGGAATTTCTACACACCATAGATTAAGGTGTGGAGCTCTGCTGTACCTCGAGTATTAATGCAATTACTATTGTTCTTCTATTCAATTCAGCTTATTCTTGTTCTAAGATATTCATTCGCACCCAAGAATATGATGAATGTGATGATTATGTGACGCTCATCATCATTCTCACTTATGAACGCGTGCCTGACAACCACTTCCGTTCTACAAGCAAACAAGGCTTGAATGTTTATCTCTTGGATTTCTTAATCGGAATCTTCGTGGTATAAGCTAGAATTGATGGCGGCATTCAAGAGAATCCGGAAGGTCTAACAGAGACTGAAAAGGACTGCAGATGCTGTTGGATTCTGACCTCCCTGCACTCGAAGTGGATTTTCCGGAGCTACAGAAGCCAAATTGGCGCCCTCTCAACGGCGTTGGAAAGTAGACATCCTGGGCTTTCCAGAAATATATGATAGTCCATACTTTGCCCAAGATTTGATTGCCCAAACCGGCGTTCAAAGTCACCTACAGAAATTCCAGCGTTAAACGCCGGAACTGGCATAAAATTTGGAGTTAAACGCC
>NC_029774.3:88394098-88394817 GCF_000817695.3 Arachis duranensis | reverse complement strand
GCTGGGCGTTCAAAACGCCCAGTGAAGAAGGACAGACTGGCGTTTAAACGCCAGCCAGGGTACCTGGTTGGGCGTTTAACGCCCAAAAGGGTATAGTTTTGGGCGTTAAATGCCAGAATGTGCACCATTCTGGGCGTTTAACGCCAGGATGGCACAAGAGGGAAGATTCTGTTTTCAATGCAATTTTTTTTCAAGTTTTCAAAGTTTTTCAAAATCAAATCTTTTTAAAAAAATGTTTTTCAAATCATATCTTCTCAATCACATCTTTTTTAAAACTAATCATATCTTCTTAACCACATCTTTTTCAAAATAGTTTTGAATCAAATCCTTTTGATTTCTAATTTCAAAATCTTTTTCAAAAAATCACTTGATTTCTTTTCCACTTTTATTTTCGAAAATCAATTAGTGTTTTTCAAAAATGTTTTCAAACTCTTTTACTTAATTTTCGAAAATTACTTCCCTTCTTCTCACATCCTTCTGTTTATGGACTAACACTATTCCTTAATGCAAAATTCGAACTCCATCTTCTTTGATAAGTTCGAATTTTCTACTTCTATCTTCTACTTTTCTTCTCCTCTGACACCTAAAGGAATCTCTATACTGTGACATAGAGGATTCCACATTTTTTTGTTCTCTTCTCTTTCTTATGAGCAGGAGAAAGGACAAAAGCATTCTTGTTGAGGCTGATCCTGAACCTGAAAGGACCTTGAAGCGAAAAT
>NC_029774.3:88393535-88393873 GCF_000817695.3 Arachis duranensis | reverse complement strand
GAGTAAGCTTAGAGTGGAAGTCCAAACCTTCAGACAGAAGGAAGGTGAATCCCTCTATGAAGCTTGGGAAAGATACAAATAATTAATCAGAAAGTGTCCTTCTGATATGCTTTCTGAATGGAGCATCATAGGTATTTTCTATGATGGTCTGTCTGAACTATCCAAAATGTCTTTGGATAGCTCTGCTGGAGGATCTCTTCATTTGAAGAAGACGCCTACAGAAGCTCAAGAGCTAATTGAAATGGTTGCATATAACCAATTCATGTACACTTCTGAAAGAAATCCTGTGAACAATGGGACTAGTCAGAAGAAAGGAGTTCTTGAGATTGATACTCTGG
>NC_029774.3:88392646-88393298 GCF_000817695.3 Arachis duranensis | reverse complement strand
GAGAAATCACCCAAATTTCTCATGGAAGGATCAACAGAGACCTCAACAAGGTTTCAACAATAATAATGGTGGAAGAAACAGATTTAACAATGGCAAACCTTTTCCATCATCTTCTCAGCAACAGACAGAGAGTTCTAAGCAGAATAACTCTGACTTAGCAACCATGGTCTCTGATCTAATCAAAACCACTCAAAGTTTCATGACTGAAACAAGGTCCTCCATTAGAAATTTGGAGGGACAAGTGGGTCAGCTGAGCAAGAAAATTACTGAACTCCCTTCTAGTACTCTTCCAAGCAACACAGAAGAAAATCCAAAAGGAGAGTGCAAAGCCATCAACATGGCCGAATTTTGGGAGGAAGGAGAGGCAGTGAACGCCACTGAGGAAGACCTCAATGGACATCCACTGGCCTCCAATGAGTTCCCCAATGCGGAACCATGGGAATCTGAGGCTCAAATTGAGACCATAGAGATTCCATTGGACTTACTTCTGCCATTCATGAGCTCTGATGAGTATTCCTCCTCTGAAGAGGATGAGTATGTCACTGAAGAGCAAGTTGCTAAATACCTTGGAGCAATCATAAAGTTGAATGACAAGTTATTTGAAAATGAGACTTGGGAGGATGAACCCCCTTTGCTCACCAAAGAACTGGAT
>NC_029774.3:88392146-88392546 GCF_000817695.3 Arachis duranensis | reverse complement strand
ACCATAGGCACCATGACCTTCAAGAAGGCCTTGTGTGACCTAGGGTCAAGTGTAAACCTCATGCCTCTCTCTGTAATGGAGAAGTTAGGAATCTTTGAGGTGCAAGCTGCAAAAATCTCACTAGAGATGGCAGACAACTCAAGAAAACAAGCCTATGGTCTTGTAGAGGATGTTTTGGTAAAAGTTGAAGACCATTACATCCCTACTGATTTCATAGTCCTAGAGACTGGGAAGAGCATGGATGAATCCATCATCCTTGGCAGACCCTTCCTAGCCACAGCAAAGGCTGTGATTGATGTTGATGGAGAAGAGTTGATCATTCAAGTGAATGAAGAATCCTTGGTGTTTAAGGCTCAAGGATATCCCTCTGTCATCATGGAGAGGAAGCATGAAGAGCTTC
>NC_029774.3:88391248-88391787 GCF_000817695.3 Arachis duranensis | reverse complement strand
GCGTTTAAACGCCAGTGAGGCTAGCTGTTGGGCGTTTAACGCCCAGTCTGGCACCATTCTGGGCGTTTAACGCCAGAAAGGGGCACCAGACTGGCGTTAAACGCCAGAAAAGGGCAAGAAGCTGGCGTTAAACGCCAGAAATGGGCACCAGCCCGGCGTTTAACGCCAGAATTGGCACAAAACGAGATTTTGCTTGCCATTTGGTGCAGGGATGACTTTTCCTTAACACCTCAGGATCTGTGGACCCCACAGGATCCCTACCTACCCCACCACTCTCTCTCTTCTTCACCCATTCACCAATCACCTCAACACCTCTTCCCCAAAAACCCTTCACCTATCAAATCCCTTCTTTCCCTTCACCACTCACATCCATCCTTCATAAACCCCCACCTACCTCACCATTCAAATTCAAATCACTTTCCCACCCAAACCCACACTCACTTGGCCGAACCCTACCCTTCCCCCACTCCTATATAAACCCTCCTTCACTCCTTCATTTTCACACAACCTAAACACTACTTCTTCCCCTTCTTGGCCGA
>NC_029774.3:88383230-88388016 GCF_000817695.3 Arachis duranensis | reverse complement strand
ACAATCTCCGTGGGATCGACCCTTACTCGCGTAAGGTTTATTACTTGGACGACCCAGTGCACTTGCTGGTTAGTTGTGCGAAGTTGTGTTTATGCCATGGTATTGAGCACCAAGTTTTTGGGGCCATTACTAGGGATTATTTGAGTTTTGAAAAGTATTGATCACAATTTCGTGCACCAGAACGCATGCCTGACAACCACTTCCGTTCTACAAGCAAACAAGGCTTGAATGTTTATCTCTTGGATTTCTTAATCGGAATCTTCGTGGTATAAGCTAGAATTAATGGCGGCATTCAAGAGAATCTGGAAGGTCTAAACCTTGTATGTGGTATTCTGAGTAGGATTCAAGGATTGAATGACTGTGACGAGCTTCAAACTCGCGATTGTGGGGCGTTAGTGACAGACACAAAAGAATCACTAGATTCTATTCCGACATGATCGAGAACCGACGGCTGAAGAGCCGTGCTGTGACAGAGCGCGTTGAACGCGTTGAACATTTTCACTGAGAGGATGGGAGGTAGCCATTGACAATGGTGAAACCCTACATACAGCTTGCCATGGAAAGGAGTAAGAAGGATTGGATGAAGACAGTAGGAAAGCAGAGAGACGGAAGGGACAAAGCATCTCCATACGCTTATCTGAAATTCTCACCAATGAATTACATAAGTATCTCTATCCTTATTTTACGTTTTATGTTATCCTCCATAACAATTTGAGTTCACCTGACTGAGATTTACAAGATGACCATAGCTTGCTTACCAACAATCTCCGTGGGATCGACCCTTACTCGCGTAAGGTTTATTACTTGGACGACCCAGTGCACTTGCTGGTTAGTTGTGCGAAGTTATGATAAAGAGTTGAGATTGCAATTGAGCGTACATGTTGATGGCGCCATTGATGATCACAATTTCGTGCACCAAACAACAAAATTACATCCTAAAAATGTATAACTGGAATAATGTATACCATACGGTTGGAAAAGCTAGGCATGTAGATAGGATGGAATATGACATAGACACTCAAGCACGGCTTAGCTATCTAGTGGCCAGCATACCTGTCATGAATCAAGAAATCCCACCATAAGAAACGGTCACTCAACTAAAGGATGCACAAATGGCAAGAGGTAGAAGAAACGAAGAAAGGTTGAAGCAAAGTTTGAAGGATAGTGGACTGTAGGATGAGGGGAAGTTTGAGACTGAAAAACAGCTAGAAGAAAGAAGAAGCAAAAAGAAGTAAGAGCCGAAGAAAAAAGGGGAATCAAGCAAAGGAAAGCAACAAAAGAATTGAAAGGGGGTGTTGCTCTTTATTCATCAATAAGAAAGAACATGATTTCATGCTTAGCTATCAGTTTACTTTTAAGTCATTTGAATTTTGTTTGCTTTCTTTAAATTTCAATCAAGTATTCTAGTCTAAGTGCCTGGTTTAACTTCATTTTGCTAAAAATGTATGTCTTGTCTCCTTATTTTTAAATAAAAGAAAATGTTTGAAACAGAGAGTGAAATTGTTCCAATTGGTAGGAAATAGAATGAGGTTGAGTGGTGGTATATGTTTGATTGTGTAGCTAGCTCATTAATAAAAGTGAAAGGTAGGGTGTCTCTTTTAGTTTGAACTGAGCTGCTGTCTATATGGAACCTCAGTGAATAAACATCCTTGGAAGAAAGAAAACAAATAAGAAGGAAAGGAAGAAAAGCTAAAAGTTGGCAACAAAAACGAAAGAAACAAAGAATAAGCTAGACATTATTAGCTTGAACCTTAAGATACATGCCTGTGGTGTTTTTGTACTAGGATCTGCTTGGATGATTAGGTTCTAAGGAGTGTTTCAACACTTGGTAACTTGGGTTAACTAACTCGGGATTATCAACCAAAAGTCCACTATCAATAGCAACCTAGTTACAAGGCATTTAGTAACCCAAAAAGGTGCTGGGCACCAATGTCTTAAGATGAAGAGCCAAGTGTCTGTGGTGTGTATGTGTTGACTGAAAAATAAGCTAAAAAGTTGCTGCAACGCATAGCACTAAGCTGCAATTGCAGAATAAGTTTCTCAGCAAAAGAAAAACAAATAAATCAAATACCAAGGATTAGTAAATTACAAGAATTCATAGCAGTACCTTAGTTAACACTAAAAGGAACATTTCTCACCTAGAAACTAATAAAAAGTTGAGCTACAACATTTCCTGCATAAAACCCCAAGAATTAAATTCAATTACTTTCTGATAAGGACATATATTGCCTTCTATTTTCATTCATTCTTCTCATGATTCACTACTTGCTTGAGGACAAGATAGTTTTAAGTTTGGTGTTGTGATGCCAATGCATCTTAGGCTAGTTTCACTAGGCTTTTTCTTTTGTTTTTATTAGGTTTTGTGCACTTTCTTGAGCAATAAGTAAGTGTTTGGATGAAAAGTTTATGCATACCATTGATTCATTCATTTGATGCATTTTCATGAGATTTATGCTCTATTTACTTGTGTGTTAAGATTGATGCAAACTCTTGTGAATCTAGCAAAGCTTTGATGCATGTATTGGTTGATGAGAGGTGAAAAGAAGCAAGGAAAAAGCATGGAAAGCAAGGAAGAATGGACATGGAAGGAAGAAGAGGAAGCAACGTTGATGGCCAAAGTTGGCTTACCAATGTTGCCTCAAACATTGGAGGAAGGGCAATGCAAAACTCTGAAAAGTTCTGGTGCCAACGTTGGAAAGAACATTGGTACACCAATGTTACCCCCCAACGTTTTGCTATCTGGAAATTGAAAAAAAACAATCCACGCGTACACGTGGGTGATGTGCACGCGTGGATAGGCCAACATTGGAGAGAACGTTGCCAAGCCAATGCTGAGTCCAACGCTCACGATACAAGGTTCAATTTTGGAGTTGAGAAAATCGCATCGACGTGCACGCGTAGGTGACACGCATGCGTAGGTGATGTGCACGCCTGGGCAGACCAACGTGGGAGGGAGCATTGCCAAGCCAACACTGAGTCCAACATTTTGATAATTATTCAAAACCTAGAAGTTGGGGGATTTGCAGTGACGCGTACGCATTGATGATGCGTACGCGTGGATGTGCATTTTCTTTCCAACCTCGCGCATGTATATGGAACGCATACGTGTGGAATGGCAAAATCGACCATTCACACATATGCGTAGGCCACGCGTACACGTGAATAGACTAATGTTGGTACCCCAACATTGAGTCAAACGTTGCTTGAAACACCCAGAATCCATTTTCTTTAAAAGAACGTTTGACCCAACGTTTGCTTAAAAACGTTGACCCCAATGTTGATACCAGAACTTTGCAATTGAGTACCTCTCTCCTCTACATCACCGAGATCGACTTCAATCTGCTTCAACAAAAGGCCAAGGCCCACGTCCAAGACTTGAAGACCAATTGAAGAAAGTGTATAAATAACAGAGAGTTTAAGTTAGAAGGAGCTTTTTGGAAGACTGGGATCTAGATCTAGAATTAGACTCTGCAATCATTTCTTTTGTATTTTCTGCACTTTTTCTATACTTTTCTTTCATTTTTATTTGAATTGAGCTATGAACAACTAAACCCATCTTCATTGGGTTAGGGAGCTGGTGGACGAAATTGTGATCACATCAATGTAGTATTCTTTGTTATTGTATGGATCATTATTGTGGCTCTTTGCTATGTGTGGACACAACTCCGTTCAACTTAACCAGCAAGTGTACTGGGTCATCCAAGTAATACCTTACGTGAGTAAGGGTCGATCCCACAGAGATTGTTGGTATGAAGCAAGCTATGGTCACCTTGTAAATCTCAGTCAGGCAGATTAAATAGTTTATGATGAGTTCGAAAATTAATGATAAACCGAAAATAAAATAGGATAGAAATACTTATGTAAATTAATGGTGGGGATTTCAAATAGGCGTGTGGAGATGCTAGAATCCTCTTGAATCTCTGTTTTTCTATTGCTTTCATCCAATCCTTCTTACTCCTTTTCATGGCAAGCTGCATGTAGGGCATCACCGTCATCAATGGCAACTTTTCATCCTCTCGGGAAAATGGTCCTATGCGCTGTTGATGAGCGGATATTTTATACGCTTTTTGGGGGTAATTTCATGTAGATTTTAGCATGTTTTAATTAGTTTTTAGTATAATATTATTAGTTTTTAGGCAAAAATCATATTTCTGGACTTTACTATGAGTTTTTGTGTTTTTCTGTGATTTCAGGTATTTTCTGGCTGAAATTGAGGGAGCTGAGCAAAAATCTGAGTTAGGCTGAAAAAGGACTGCTGATGTTGTTGGATCCTGACATCCCTGCACTCGGAACGGATTTTTTGGAGCTACAGGAGTCCAATTGACGCGCTCTCAATTGGGTTGGAAAGTAGACATCCAGGGCTTTCCAGCAATATATAATAGTCCATACTTTGCGCGAAGATAGATGACGTAAACTGGCGTTCAACACCAGTTTCATGCTGCTGTCTGGCGTCCAGCGCCAGAAACAGGTTACAAGTTGGAGTTCAGCACCCAAAACACGTCACAACCTGGCGTTCAACTCCAGAAACAGCCCAAGCACGTGGGAAGCTTTAGTCTCAGCCCCAGCACACACTAAGTGGGCTCTAGAAGTGGATTTCTGCACCAATTATCTTAGTTTACTCATATTCTGTAAACCTAGGTTACTAGTTTACTATTTAAACAACTTTTAGAGACTTATCTTGTACCTCATGACATTTTTAGATCTGAATTTTATACACTTTGATGGCATGAGTCTCTAAACTCCATTGTTGGGGGTGAGGAGCTCTGCAGCGTCTCGATGAATTAAT
>NC_029774.3:88382632-88383031 GCF_000817695.3 Arachis duranensis | reverse complement strand
CAGAATCTTCGTGGTATAAGCTAGATTGATGGCGGCATTCATGAGAATCCGGAAAGTCTAAACCTTGTCCGTGGTATTCCGTGTAGGATTCCGGGATTGAATAACTATGATGAGCTTCAAACTCCTGAAGGCTGGGCGTTAGTGACAGACGCAAAAGAATCATTGGATTCTATTCCAACCTGATTGAGGACCGACAGATGATTAGCCGTGCTGTGACAGAGCATTTGGACCATTTTCACTGAGAGGATGGGAAGTAGCCATTGACAACGGTGATGCCCTACATACAGCTTGCCATGGAAGGAGCTTTGCATTTATGAAAGTGAGAAAGCATTATGTTGCAGGAATTCAGAGGACAAAGCATCTCTAAAACTCCAACATATTCTCCATTACTGCATAATA
>NC_029774.3:88376388-88380218 GCF_000817695.3 Arachis duranensis | reverse complement strand
TCCTCTTTCTTGGATCTTTGTCAGATCTCTTTCAGGGATTACTTTGATAACTTTTTAGTGGTAAGAGTCCGACTTGGTTATGTCGGTCTCCTTTAATTTATTTTTTGTAGTCCTCTTTCTTGGATCTTAGTCAGATCTCTTTCAGGGACTACTTATAACTTGGGTTGACTTGGTTCGACTTCTTAACGTTCGACCAGTCCTTAAGTTATTATTTTAGCGATCCGTAAGACCTCGTCAGGTTCTTTTTTAGATCACTTTCGATAACTTCTTACATTATTCTGTGTTTCATCTTTGCCGATTTGTAGAAAGTGGTTGTCATCTCTAGATCATCCTTTGGGTGAATCGCGTTTTCACCTTTATCGGACGGTTGTCTTTATCGTGATCGGGCGGTGATTTTGGTGTTTCACCTTGCCGACTTTGTCGTGATCGGGCGATGATTTTGGTGTTTCACCTTGCCGACCTGCCGTAGTCGGGCGTCTTGGTAGGAAACTTTTTAGGGAATCTGCAATAAAGATAAGAGTGTGTACATGTTAGTAATTACCTTTCTAGGTCGGGCAATCTTTTTGGTTCTCGGTCTGGTGCCCTTTTTAGATTGCAGGCATGCCATGACCTTGGTAGCTCTTGCCCTTCGAGTTCGGACAGTCTGTAGCAACCTTTCCCCAGTTCTTTTAAACAATTTGGTATGGTCCTTTCCAGTTGGCTGCTAGCTTTCCTTCTCCAGGTCGAGTTGTTCCAATATCATTTCGGATTAGGATGAGGTTGTTGGTTCCGATATCATTTCGGATTAGGATGAGGTTGTTGTTGGCAAAGCTTCGCTATACTACCTTCTGATTGTATCTTGAGGCCATTTGACTCTTTAACGCCTCTTCCTTGATCGGAGCTCTCTCTCGGACTCTTGGAAGTAGGTCGAGTTCTTTCCTTTGGATTTGGGAGTTGACCTCTTCATTGTAGAAGATCATTCTGGGGGATCCTTCTTTGATTTCTACTGGGATCATTGCCTCCATTCCATAAATCAATCGTAAGGGTGATTCCCCCATGGTGAAGTGTGGAGTTGTCCGATATGCCCATAGGACTTGTGGGAGCTCTTCAGCCCAAGCTCCCTTTGCGTCCTGTAGTCTCCGTTTTAACCTAGCTAGTATGACTTTGTTGGCAGCTTCTGCTTGTCCATTGGCTTGTGGGTGTTCTACGGATGTGAATTGGTGCTTTTAATAATGTTTCTGTACAAGAATTTTCTGACTTCTTTGAGCAATGGCATTAGCTAGGGGCTCTGCCTCAATCCATTTCATGAACACCCCTACAATGAGGAACTTGACTTGTCCCAATCCTTGGGGAAATAGTCTGAGGAGGTCGAGTCCCCTCTTTGCGAACGGCCAAGGTGATGTTACACTGATGAGCTCCTCTGGTGGGGCGATGTGGAAGTTAGCATGTTTTTGGCATGGTGGGCATGTCTTAACAAACTCGGTTGCTTCTTTCTGCAAAGTCGGCCAAAAGAACCCGGCTCGGAGTACTTTTTTGGAGAGGGCTCATGCTCCGAGGTGATTGCCACACATGCCGCTGTGTACTTCTTCCAAAACCTCCTTTGTGTTAGAGGTCGACACACATTTTAACAGGAATGTTGAAATCCTTCTCCTGTAAAGGATGTTGTTTATGATGGTGTAGTATTTTGCCTCTCGTTTTAGCCTCTTCGCCTCCTTCTTATCTGTAGGGAGTATCTCTGATTTGAGGTAGTTGATTATGGAGGTCATCCATCCTTGATCCTGGCTTGATATGGCTAGGACCTTTCCTTCCTCAGAAATTGATGGGTTCTGCAATATTTCCTGGATGAGGCTTCTATTATTGCCCGCTGGTTTAGTGATGGCTAATTTTGAGAGTGCATCAGCTCGGGCATTCTGTTCCCGAGGTATAGGGCGGACTTCATATTTCCCGAGTTATCTGAGCTGTTCCTTAGTTTTGTCCAAGTATTTTTTCATGGTAGGATCCTTAGCTTGGTAGCTCCCCACTATTTGTGAAGTGACTACTTGTGAATCGCTAAAGATGATAAGCTTTTGAATCCCAACCTTTTTAACCAGCCTCAAACCGGATAGTAATGCCTCGTATTCAGCCTTATTGTTTGCAGTAGGGAATTCAAATTTTAAGGAGAGTTCGATTTAAGTTCCCTGATCACTCTCTATTATCACACCTGCGCCACTCTCGGTTTTGTTTGAAGAGCCGTGTACGTAGAGATTCCATTTTGTAAGACTTTCCGGGGTGCCAGTGTACTCAGCAATGAAATCGGCCAAATACTGAGACTTGATTGCCGTTCGAGCTTCATATTGAAGATCAAACTCGGATAGCTTGATTTTCCACTATAGAATTCTTCAACTCGTCTGACCTCTTTGGTGTGAGGTGGATTAAACTCGTGTCCGACCTCTTTGGTGTGAGGTGGACCTTAACTCGCCCGACCTCTTCGGTGTGAGGTGGACCTTCAACTTTGTCCGACCTCTTTGGTGTGAGGTGGACCTCTAACTCGTCCGACCTCTTTGGTGTGAGGTCGACCTCTAACTCGTCCGACCTCTTTGGTGTGAGGTGGACCTTCAACTTGTGCGACCTCTTTGGTGTGAGGTGGACCTCTAACTCGTCCGACCTCTTTGGTGTGAGGTGGACCTCCAACTCGTTCGACCACTTTGGTTTTTGATTGGGCGAGTTGATGGGATCTTCTCAGTGTTACATATTTCTCGGTAGATATCCACAACAGACACCCGAAGGGGGTGTAATTGTGGTATTTTCTAGGCTTCTCTCCATGTTGATCTTCTTTTTTCTTGGACTCTTTATCCTTATCCCGATAGGAGTAGGAATGTTCGATTTTGAGATCTCTCCTAGTCGAGAATTTTCCTCCATATTGATGTACCTCTCTACCCGTTCCTGTACCTCGTTTTGAGATGTTTGCGTGCTTCTTGGATATTGAGTGGCTAAAAGGTCCTTCTCGTAGGCCATTGATGAGACCCCTGATAGCTGCTTCTGTTTGGCTTTGTCCTTCTGGATGGAGAATAACGGATTGCATCTGAGGCCTCTGTGAGATACATCCTGCTTCTGAAATTTCTAAGATGATAGCTTGGATCTGATGTGCCGTCGTACAGAGTCATGTTGGGAGCTTTGAAGTCCTTTGGGACCTTTAGCTTAGAGTCATATCCGGAAGCTTGAAATCTTTTGGAATTTTGGTCTTCATAATTTCTCTGGTGAATGGATCTTGATCTTTCTGAGAGCTATCTTCTGTGGATGATCGAGTAGCTTTAGTTTTAAGATCGGCTTCAAGTTTTACAAGCTTATCTTCTAGTTCTCTGCGCCGCCTTATCTCCCGGCGTAGATCTTCTTCCTTTTCACGCTGATGTTGGGCTTCTTTCTCGAGTTGCTCCAATCGACTTTGAAGTGCTTCTATTATTCCTGGATTTGATGAATTTTTGTCTCCATTGGTTTCTGGAGTATCTTTGAGTATTGTGTCCGCGTTTTTATGCGGCGTTCTGTCCTCCAAACCTGAATCGTGTTTGTTGTCATGGTCATCCACCATGTTAATGGGATGACTTCCAGGTTCTCCAGCAACGGCGCCAATGTTCCGTGGGTTACCTGAAACTGTAGGTCAATCTCGGATGAGATCTTCTGTGTTGGTCGGAGCCGACATGTCCGGCAGGTGTACGGCGGTCGGAACTGATGTGTCCGATTTATTGGACTTGGTGGTGGTGCTGATCCTGTGTCCCCGGAGGGTGGGGGGTACCTGCAAGGGACTCCGATGCTTAAGTTAGCAAGGGCATTAAGCAAGTATTAAGTAGAATCAGAGTATGAGTTATACCTGGGTG
>NC_029774.3:88373689-88376063 GCF_000817695.3 Arachis duranensis | reverse complement strand
ACCTGCAAGAGACTCCGATGCTTAAGTTAGCATGGGTATTAAACAGGTATTGAGTAGAATCAGAGTATGAGTTATACCTGGGTGCTCCAGTGTATTTATAATGGTGAGATGTGGCCTCCTGCGGATAAGATAAGTTAGTTATCTTATCTTATCTTTAAGTGAGGTCATCTTATCTTCAAGGGAACCGCCTTTATCTTTCTGGGTTTTAGCTGCCTTTAGATTGGGCTGTGTTCCTTCGTTTTGGGTCTGCTTTGGGCTCCTTTGGCGAGTTGGCCAAGCACTTTGAGAAGATGTCGGGCATTTGGCCGAGCTCTTTGAGAAGAGGTCGGGCATTTGGCCGAGCTCTTTGAGAAGAGGTCGGATAGTCTGACATGAAGAGGTCGGTCGGCTTGTCACTAAACATCCCGGGTCAGACAGCTTGACCCAGGGTATGAACAATACTTTTATCCATAAATATAATACATCTTTAAAATCAACATTGAAGTTACTGCCCAATTGGCTGGAGCATTAGTAGTTGTTCTTGATAATTGGGTATCTTCTTTAAAATCTTTTTCAAAAAAAAATAATAATAATTTTTCTTTGATTGAATCTTGTGCCAAACTCTAAGTTTGGTGTTTTCTTGTTAATTTTTCTTTAATTTTTGAAAATTTAGTGAAGTTTTCTAAAAATTTTAAGTTTGGTGTTCTTTCTTTTGTTCTTGATGTTCTTGTGAATCTTCAAGGTGTTCTTGAGTCTTTCTTGTGTTTTGATCTTAAAATTTTTACGTTTGGTGTTCCTTGGTATTTTCCCTCCAAAATTTTTGAAAATAAAGAGCATTAGATCTAAAAATTTTAAGTCTTGTGTCTTTTGTGTGTTTTTCTCTTTCATCATAAAATTCAAAATTCAAAAAAATATCTTTTCTAACTAATTTTAAACTATATTTTCGAAATTTTTACATAAAAATTCAGATTTCAATTTCAAAATTTTTCAATTCTTATCCTTTTACGTTTAAAAAAAATTATATATATATATATACATATATATATATATTTTTTATTTCGCTTTTTGTTTTATTTTATTATTTCAAAAATTATTTTTATAATAAAATAGACAATATCAACATCCATATCATCTCCCTTGCTCCATCATGGAACTAAGTGGAAATGAACAGTCCAGGAGGACTCTGGGGTCATATGCTAACCCCACTACTACTTCCTATGGGAGTAGTATCTGTATACCCTCCATTGGAGTTAGTAGCTTTGAGTTGAATCCTCAGCTCATTATCATGGTGCAGCAAAGCTGCCAGTATTCCGGTCTTCCACATGAAGAACCTACAGAGTTTCTGGCACAATTTTTACAAATTACTGACACAGTACATGATAAGGAAGTAGATCAGGATGTCTACAGATTATTACTGTTTCCATTTGCTGTAAAAGATCAAGCTAAGAGGTGGTTAAATAACCAGCCTAAAAACAGCATAAAAACATGGAAACAGCTGTCAGAAAAATTCCTGAATCACTATTTCCCTCCAAAACGGATGACACAGCTAAGGCTAAGCATCCAAGGCTTCAGACAAGGAGATAATGAATCCCTTTATGATGCCTGGGAGAGATACAGAGAGATGCTAAGAAAATGCCCCTCTAAAATATTTTCAGAGTGGGTGCAATTAGACATCTTCTACTATGGGCTTACAGAAAAAGCTCAGATTTCTCTAGACCACTCAGCTGGTGGATCTATACATATGAGAAAAACAATTGAAGAAGCTCAAGAGCTTATTGATACAGTTGCCAGAAATCAACATATGTATCTAAGCAGTGAATCCTCCATGAAAGAAGAAGCTAAAACAGTAACTGCTGAACTCAGTCCTGTGGATCAAGATAATGAATTCAATCAGCAATTAGACTTTCTAACACAGCAGCTAGCCGAATTCAAGGAAATACTACAGGAAACAAGAATGGCTAACTGGAATATGGAAGTACAGTTAAAGCAAACAGAAAGGCAACTGTCAAAACAAATAGCAGAAGAATGCCAAGCAGTTCAATTAAGAAGGGGGAAAACATTAAATACCTCACTTCAAAGCAGCAGGAAGCCAAGAAATGAACAAATGGATACTCAAAATCCCTCTGAGGAAAATCAGAGCCCAGAGAGGAATAAGGCTGGCGCTGAATGCCCAGACCATGCTCATTTCTGGCGTTCAACGCTAGAAACAAGCATGAATCCGGCGTTGAACGCCCAAGGGAAGCATAGTTCTGGCGTTCAGACGCCAGTAACAAATAAGGAGATGGCGTCTAACGCCACTCCAGCTTCCACCCCTAGCATTCAAACGCCAGTGGGAGATCAGTCACATACAAGTGCTGATAACAACCCTTCTAAAAAGGCTTCCCAACCCACTTCT
>NC_029774.3:88370913-88373423 GCF_000817695.3 Arachis duranensis | reverse complement strand
GTCCAAAAAGGGGAAGTGACCTTGAGAGTCAATGAGGAGGAGTTCCAGTTGAATGTTGTCAAAGCCATGCAATATCCAGACACCCCAAATGACTGCATGAGTGTTGATATCATTGACTCTCTGGTGAGAGAGGTCAATATGGCTGAGAGTCTCGAATCAGAGTTAGAGGACATCTTTATAGATGTTCAGCCTGATCTGGAGGAATCAAAGAGAATAATAGAACCTCTGAAAATCCCTCAGGAAGAGGAGAAACCTCCTAATCCCGAGCTCAAACCATTACCACCATCCCTAAAATATGCATTTCTGGGAGAAGGTGATACCTTTCCTGTAATCATAAGCTCTACCTTAGAGCCACAGGAAGAGGAAGCACTAATTCAAGTGCTAAGGACACACAAGACAGCTCTTGGGTGGTCCATCAGTGATCTTAAGGGCGTTAGCCCAGCCAGATGCATGCACAAGATCCTATTGAAGGGTGATGCTAAGCCAGTGGTCCAACCACAAAGGCGGCTGAATCCAGCCATGAAGGAAGTGGTGTAGAAGGAGGTCACTAAATTGCTAGAAAAGGAAGTAGTGCCAAAGGAGGTCACTAAACTTTATGAGGCTGGGATTATTTATCCCATTTCTGACAGCCAATAGGTGAGCCCTATCCAAGTTGTTCCTAAGAAGGGAGGAATGACAGTGGTTCACAATGAAAAGAATGAACTGATCCCAAAAAGGACAGTTACAGGGTGGCGTATGTGCATTGATTACAAAAACTCAATGACGCCACCAGGAAAGATTACTTTCCTTTACCCTACATTGACCAAATGCTAGAAAGACTAGCAGGTCATGCTTTTTATTGCTTCCTAGATGGATATTCCGGGTACAATCAAATAGCAGTAGATCCACTGGATCAAGGGAAGACGGCATTCACATGTCCTTCGGGCGTATTCGCCTATAGACGAATGCCATTTGGCCTATGCAATGCACCTGCAACTTTTCAGAGGTGCATGCTCTCAATTTTCTCTGATATGGTGGAAAAATTTTTGGAAGTTTTCATGGATGACTTTTCAGTATTTGGAGACTCATTCAGCTCCTGTCTGGACCATCTAGCACTTGTTCTAAAGAGATGCCAAGAGACTAATCTAGTTTTAAACTGGGAGAAATGTCACTTTATGGTGACTGAAGAAATTGTCCTTGGGCACAAAGTTTCGAACAAGGGAATAGAGGTGGATCAAGCTAAGATGGAGGTAATTGAAAAATTACCACCACCTGCCAATGTTAAGGTAATCAGAAGCTTTCTGGGGCATGCAGTATTCTATAATGTTAACTCATGAGGTTTAAGCTAATTTTAATTGAATTTTAATTGATTTATAAGCCTCTTGAATTTAGTGATACTTTGAGTGGTTGTTTTGGTTTATTGTAGGTGAAGAAAAGGAAAAAAGGAAAAAGCGTTGCCTAAGGAAGTGTGGCCCAAGGAAAAGAAAGTGTGGTCAAAGAGAAGAAGTGTGGCGCACAACATGAGGAGAGGCAAGCATTGCCCTCCACAAGAGCACACTGCCCTCTAGGAGGGCAACATAAGGGAACTAAGGTAAGAAGGCAACTCTGCCCTGCCCACTACAAGGGCAGAGCACAAATTGGTGCCTTGGAATCAAGAAGGAGAAAATGTTGCCCTGCCCTCCACAAGGGCAGTATCGGGCTCACCAAGGGAGAAAATCAAAGGAAATTGTCTCCAAATGCTTGCCACAAGAGTTGAACACGGGACCATGAGGAAGCTAGGACTTAAGACCCATTACCGTGCCAAGAAACCAAGGAAAATGATGTAGCGTGTGCGTCCGCCCAGGTTCGAACACGGGACTGCATTTTGGAAACACTGCCCTGCCCTCCGCGAGGGCAGGGCAGCATTTGGTTGGTGCACATTCCTGGCAGCACTAGCGCGCACCAAACACGATCCTGGCAGCACCAAATTTTCTTGCCCTGCCCTCCGCGAGGGCAGGGCAGCATCCTGGCGCATCACAGCTCGATCCTGGCAGCACCAAGCACGCACCGTGGCACATTCTGGCGCACCAATTTTTCCTGCCCTGCCCTCGGCGCGGGCAGGGCAGCGTTTTGCGCACCAACATGCACCAAATCCTGTCCTGCCCTCCACAAGGGCAGGGCAACCTCCTGGGAGCTACCATTTTGGGCCGAAAAATTCAATTAAAATTCCAATTAAATTCTTTTCTTCACCAAATCAAAAGCCCATCCAAATCCCAAAATCCAAGAATAGAAAGTGTATAAATAGGAGCTGGTTTGATGTAATTTAGACCCTTTTTTTGAACCTTTTGCTTTGCTTTTGAATTTTGCACTTTCTTTTGAGCTTTGATTTTACTTTTGCACGTTGGAACTTCTCTTGGTGTCTTCACTGAGATTTCAGAGAATTAGGGAGGGGAATTGATCTCTCTTCTTCCTCATTCTTGCTTGGGTCTTCTTAATTTCCTTGTTTTGAGTTTTGGGTGTGAAGAATTGAGGAAATTCTGTCTCAATCTCCA
>NC_029774.3:88366974-88370040 GCF_000817695.3 Arachis duranensis | reverse complement strand
AGACACTGTGGAAGTAGCATTCTTCCTCCTAATGTCAATGCAAACAATTTTGAATTAAAGCCACAACTCATCACTCTGGTTCAAAACAATTGTTCTTTTGGAGGAGGGCCTTTGGAGGATCCAAATCAACATTTGTCTACCTTCTTGAGAATCTGTGACACGGTGAAAACCAATGGTGTACCTCCTGATAGCTACAAGTTGTTGCTCTTTCCATTCTCTCTCAGAGATAAAGCCACTCAATGGCTAGAGACCTTTCCAAAAGAAAGCATCAACACTTGGGATGACTTGGTGAGCAAGTTTCTTGCCAAATTTTATCCCCCTCAAAGAATCCTAAGGTTGAAGACTGAGGTTCAAACGTTCACTCAATTGGAGGCTGAGAATTTATATGAAGCATGGGAAAGATATAAGGCTCTATTGAGGAAATGTCCACCAGAGATGTTCACTGAGTGGGACAAGTTGCAGAACTTCTATGAAGGACTCACTCTTAAAGCTCAAGAAGCACTTGATCACTCAGTTATGAGGGACTCACTCTTAAAGCTCAAGAAGCTCTTGATCACTCTGCCGGAGGTTCTTTACAGCTCATGAAAACCACAGAGGAAGCTCAAAACCTCATTGATATGGTGGCGAACAACCAATATTTCTTTGCTCATCAAAGACAATGCCAACCATCACAAAGAAGAGGAGTAATGGAGTTGGAAGGAGTGGATTCCATTCTGGCTCAGAACAAGATAATGCAGCAGCAGATTCAACAACAGTTTGAACAAATGGCCAAAAGAATTGATAGCTTGCAAGTTGCATCAGTGAGTGCCACAAGCCAACCACCAACTACTTGGGTGCAAGGTGAAGAAATCAATAACCACCCAACAAATCAAAACACCTATCATCATCCATCAACACCCCAAAACCAACCAATTTCACAAGAATCTCAGAGGATCACTAATCTAGAGCTGCTCATGGAAAAGATGATGAAGAACCAAGAATTGACAACAAAGAATCAAGAAGCTTCCATGAAGAACTTAGAAAGGCAAATTGGGCAAATTTCCAAGCAGATTTCTGTTGAGAAGCCATCAAGTTCACTACCTAGTGACACCATTCCCAACCCAAAGGATGAATGCAAGGTCGTGCAACTAAGAAGTGGAAAAGTGTTAGTGGATGGCAACCAAGGAGCAACCAAGCATAATAACAATGAGCCAACAAAGAATGATGAAGCCACCAACAAGGACATGGTAAGCAAGAATGTCCCAGAAAAACTCACAGAGGAAGACAACAAACCACAGAATTTGAAGAAAGGAAAACAAATCATAGAAGAACCAAGTCCAAGACAACATCAAGTAGAGAAGAACTTAACACCACCACTGCCTTATCCACAGAGATTTCACAAAGAGACAAAGGATCATCATTTTCACAAATTTCTTGAAACTTTCAAGAAGCTGGAAATCAACATACCTTTGGCCGAGGCAAATTTCTTGAGACTTTCAAGAAGCTGGAAATTAACATACCTTTAGCTGAGGCTTTGGAGCAAATGCCTCTGTATGCCAAGTTTTTGAAAGAGCTCATCAATAAGAAGAGAGATTGGAATGAGAAGGAGACGGTAATGCTCAGTGAGGAATGTAGTGCCGTGCTCCAAAAAGGAATTCCACCAAAGCTTAAAGATCTTGGGAGTTTTGTAGTGTCATGCACCATAGGCAAACTGTCCTTGGACAAAGCTCTCTGTGATCTTGGAGCTAGCATCAACTTAATGCCCCTGTCCATGATGAGGAAGCTTGCCATAGAAGAACTCAAACCTACCAGGATGTCACTAGTCATGGCCGACAGATCAATCAAGACACCAAATGGAATTGTGGAAAATCTGTTAGTTAAGGTTGGAGAGTTTATCTTTCCTGCGGACTTTGTAATCCTAGATACCGATGAGGAAGGCAACAATTCAATCATTTTGGGCAGACCATTTCTAGCAACTGCAAGAGCCATTATAGATGTGGAAAAAAGAGAAATGATTTTCAGAGTACATAATGAGCAAATGATCATAAACGTTTTTAAGTCAATGCAACACCCTCCTGAGCAGGAAGATCATTTGAGGGTGGAAATGATAGAGAGCCTGGTGGAAGAAATGTTAGACATTAATCAGCATGAGCAAGAAAAAGATAATCAAGAAACAATAGAGGAATATGTAGCTGAGGCTTCCATAGACAAAGAGGTGGAACCAAGCAAGAAAGAAGAGGTGCAAAAGCAAGAACTAAAGCCATTACCGTCTCATCTCAAATATGCATTTCTTGGCACTTCAGAGAGTTTCCCAGTGATCATTAATTCGTCCTTGACAAAGAAAGAAGAAGGAGAGCTTCTTGATGTTCTCAGAGCTCACAAGGATGCCTTAGGATGGACCATTGATGACCTGAAAGGCATCAGCCCTACAGTATGCATGCATAAGATTCTTTTGGAGGACAATTCCAAAGCAGTAATTCAACCTCAGAGAAGACTAAATCCTGCAATGAAGGAAGTCGTCCAGAAGGAAGTAATGAAATTATGGAATGCAGGAATCATATATCCTATTTCCGATAGCTCATGGATAAGTCCAGTCCAAGTGGTACCAAAGAAAGGTGGGATGACAGTCATTATCAATGAGAGGAGTGAACTCATTCCCACCAGAACTGTGACAGGGTGGAGGATGTTTATTGACTATAGAAGGTTGAATGATGCCACACGCAAAGATCACTTTCCACTTCCTTTCATTGATCAAATGCTTGAAAGGTTGGCTGGCCATGCATATTATTGCTTCTTGGATGGCTATTCTGGGTATAATCAAATAGTGGTAGATCCAAAGGACCAAGAAAAGACTTCATTCACATGCCCAGTTGGAGTTTTTGCCTATAGAAGAATGCCATTCGGATTATGCAATGCCCCAGCCACTTTTCAAAGGTGTATGCTCTCCATTTTCTCAGATATGGTTGAAAAAATTTTAGAGGTTTTCATGGATGACTTCTCTGTTTTTGGTGATAATTTCAATACTTGCTTAAACCATCTAACTCTTGTCTTGAAACGGTGCCAAGAAACTAACTTGGTTTTGAACTA
>NC_029774.3:88366350-88366753 GCF_000817695.3 Arachis duranensis | reverse complement strand
TTCTAAAATAGCCAAACCTTTGAGTAACCTTTTAATGATTGATAAACCTTTTGTTTTTGATGAAAATTGCCAGCATGCTTTCGAAACTTTAAAACATAAACTCACAACAGCACCAATTATCACACCCCCGGATTGGAATTTACCGTTTGAACTCATGTGTGATGCAAGTGATATTGCAATTGGTGCTGTACCTGGACAGAAGAAGGGAAACTTGCATCATGTCATATATTACGCAAGTAAAGTATTGAATGAAGCTCAAAAAAATTACAATACAACAGAGAAGGAATTGTTAGCTGTAGTCTATGCATTTGATAAGTTTAGATCATACTTGATAGGATCTAAAATTGTGGTTTATACTGATCATGCTGCTCTCAAGTATTTGATGTCAAAGCAGGATGTTAAA
>NC_029774.3:88362785-88365903 GCF_000817695.3 Arachis duranensis | reverse complement strand
TCCTAAAAAAGCACATCTTTACTAGATATGGAGTACCCAAGGGTCTCATCAGTGATGGTGGTGGTCATTTTTGTAACAAACGAATGGAGAAACTTCTCCACAAATATGGAGTTATTCATAAAGTAGCCACACCATATCACCCTCAGACTAATAGGCAGGCGGAATTAGCAAACAGGGAACTGAAGAAGATCCTAGAAAAAACAGTCGGGAGCACAAGAAAGGATTGGGCTAGGAAGTTGGAAGATGCACTTTGGGCATACAGAACAGCTTTCAAAACTCCTATTGGGAAGTCCCCATTTCAGCTGTTATATGGAAAATCTTGTCATCTCCCTGTAGAGCTTGAGCACAAAGCTTTTTGGGCCACTAAACTTCTAAATTTGGATTCTGAAGCAGCAGGGGAGAAAAGGTTGTTGCAGCTGAATGAGCTAGATGAGTTTAGGCTAGAAGCCTATGAAAATACCAAGATATACAAGGAAAAAGCCAAGAGATGGCATGACAGGAAGATTTTGAAGAAAGAATTCAAACCTAGACAACAAGTACTCTTGTACATCTCACGACTCAAGATATTCCCTGGCAAGCTTAAGTCTAAGTGGACTGGTCCATACTTGGTGACTAAGGTTTTCCCTTATGGGAGTATTGAATTGCTAGATGAAGCAACAAAGAGTCGGTTTACAGCAAATGGTCATAGAGCAAAACTGTACCTAGGGGGCAATGGAGCAAAGAAAAGGAGGTCTAGAACCTAAATCCCCCTTGAAGCAAAAATAGAAGATGTCAAGCTAGTGACAATAAAAGAGCGCTTGTTGGGAGGCAACCCAACCTGAGGTAGTTTTCTTTCATAGCTTTTTCAATAAAAATGTTGAATAATTGGTATGGATTGCAAGGAGCTAAGTTTGGTGTTGCACACCAAAACAATTTAAGGGAGAATGAAAGATTCTAAGTTTGGTGTTCCACAAAAAAATATCATTTCAAAAAAACACATTCTCACCTCTTGCATGATGCTAGCTCCAAGCAACCAAACACATTATTCAACTGTTTAATTGCTTTCTAGTTTTAATTTCATTAACCTTTAGCAAGGACACAAGGTTTCACATATGGTTAAAATGGTTGCATAAGAGGCAGTGGCAAACAATTAAGTTTGGTGTTCCCACACCAAAACAGTTCCAGGAGCCACACTATGCATACTAACCAAGTAATTAAGGGCTTGAGAAGCAAGCAACTTTGAGAATTATGCAGGACATGAGTCAACAACTGAAGACATTATGCATCTTAACTCAAAGAGAACACAACAGAAGGAAGAATCAAAGGGCTGCAACTTCAAAGGTTGTATCTAAACTTGATCCTTGCTGCTGTGAAATGTTTGAATCTGGAAACCATTGTATGTCTTGCTAAAGTGTTTATCTAGTTGCAAGTGAAATTGTTTGTTAAAAATGCTAAATCTGCATAATGCTTGTCATCCATCACTTAGTTTAAATTTTGTTTTGTTTCCCATATGCTTAAATAAAAGAGACTTGTTTGAATTGAAAAGTGAAATATCCAATGTTGCATAAGTAAGAATGGAAGTTAGTGATGGTATATGTGTTTGATTAAATGCATAACTCATGAAATAATTGTTGCATAATATCATTCTCATTCAAGTGTGAGTTAGCTTGCTGTTACAAAGACTCTTATCAATAATGAAAAAGCCCTTGGTACTTGCTGTTATAAAAACTCCTATCAATAATGAAACAACCCTTGGTAACAAAAACAGAAAGAAGGAAGAAGAAAAAAGCCAAAATGGCAAGAAAAACAAAGAATAAAGGTTGGACACCAATAGCTTGGACCCTAGGACATATGCCTGTGGTGTTCTTGTACTAAGATATGCTTGGATGAGTAAATTCTAAGGGGTATTTTAAAACCCGGTTACTTAGATCAACTGATTTGGGATGGCTAATTGAAAATCCATAATAAAGAGCAACTTAGATACAGAACATTTAGTTATCCAAAGAGATGGTGGGCATCAATGATCCTAGGAAGAATTAGTGAGCCATGTGTCTATGGTGGAAAGATGTTGAGTAAAAAGAAAAAGAAAATAAAGCCAAAGGCTAATACTGCAACATTTGACACCAAACCTCCAAAATAATAATAAGCTTGTTAAGCATTGTAAACCAAGAAAAGTTAGCAAGGGAGGAATTAAAAAGTGAGTCTTATAACAGCAAGTTTAGCAAGCCTTTGAGGAAAGATGTATATTATGTAACAGTAACAATAATTGAGTTATCATTGTCTGCATAAAGACTCCATAAATCAAGTTCTGCTATATGCATAATAAGGATATGTGTTCTTTTCTTATTCATATCATTTACTCTTAGTTTTGATGCTTGCTTGGGGACAAGCAAGATTTAAGTTTGGTGTTGTGATGACAAGTCATCATATACCCATTTTTCAAGCTAATTTCATTTGTTTTGTTAGTCTTTATGCACTTTCTTGCTTTTTAAGTAAGTGATTTGGAGTGAAAATGCACAACTTCTTTAAATCAAGCAACTACCATGAAATTAATGTTAATCCATGAGGTTTAAGCTAATTTTAATTGGATTTTAATTGATTTATAAGCCTCTTGAATTTAGTGATACTTTGAGTGGTTGTTTTGGTTTATTGTAGGTGAAGAAAAGAAAAAAAGGAAAAGCGTGGCCTAAGGAAGTGTGGCCCAAGGAAAAGAAAGTGTGGTCAAAGAGAGAAGAAGTGTGGCGCACAACATGAGGAAGGGCAAGCATTGCCCTCCACAAGGGCACACTGCCCTCTAGGAGGGCAACATAAAGGAACAAGGCAAAGAAGGCAACTCTGCCCTGCCCACTACAAGGGCAGAGAACAAAAGTGTGCCTTGGAACCAAGAAGAAGAGAACCTTGCCCTGCCCTCCACAAGGGCAGTATCGGGCTCACAAAGGAAGAAAATCAAAGGAAAATGTCTCCAAATGCTTGCCACAAGAGTTGAACACGGGACCATGAAGAAGCAAGCAACTAAGTCCCATTACCGTGCCAAGAAACCAAGGAAAATGAATGAGCGTGTGTTTCGGCCATGATTCGAACCTGGGACATCAAAGTGAAAACACTGCCCTGCCCTCCGCGAGGGCAGGGCAGCATTTTG
>NC_029774.3:88361638-88362776 GCF_000817695.3 Arachis duranensis | reverse complement strand
TGAGATCCCATTTTACTTTTGGTTCTTCTGTGAACCTTTGCTGCACTTTAATTTCAATTTCTGTTTGAGTCTTCATTGCTTCCAATTCAATTTCTGCTTTATTAATTGTTGCAATTTACTTTCTCTTCATTTAGATTCTGCAATCCCAGTCCTCAAATCCCTTTTACATTCAAGCAATTTACATTCCTTTCCATTTAAGTTACTGCAATTTACATTTCTTGCACTTTAAGTTTCAGTCATTTAATTTCCTGTTCTTTAAGATTCAGACTATTTTACTTTCCTGTTCTTTAATTAACTGCAATTTCCCTTCTCCATTTACATTTCAAGCAATTTATCTTCTGTTAAATACAACCCACTCAACCAAAACTTGATTCGCTTGACTAAATCAACCACTAAACTAAAATTGCTCAATCCTTCAATCCCTGTGGGATCGACCTCACTCATGTGAGTTATTATTACTTGATGCGACCCGGTACACTTGCCGGTGAGTTTTGTGTTGGATCATTTTCCACACATCAATGCCAAGAGACAAACCTAGTTTTAAACTGGGAGAAATGTCACTTTATGGTGACTGAAGGAATTGTCCTTGGGCACAAAATTTCGAATAAGGGAATAGAGGTGGATCAAGCTAAAGTAGAGGTAATTGAAAAATTACCACCACCTGCCAATGTTAAGGCAATCAGAAGCTTTCTGGGGCATGCAAGATTCTATAGGAGGTTTATAAAGGATTTTTCAAAAATCGCCAAACCTCTGAGCAACCTGTTAGCTGCTGACATGCCATTTGTCTTTGATAAAGAGTGTCTGCAGGCATTTGAGACTCTGAAAGCTAAATTGGTCACTGCACCAATAATCTCTGCACCAAACTGGATATTGCCATTTGAATTAATGTGTGATGCCAGTGACCATGCCATTAGTGCAGTGTTGGGACAGAGGCATGACAAGCTTCTGCACGTCATTTACTATGCCAGTCGTGTTCTAAATGACGCACAGAAGAATTACACAACCATAGAAAAGGAGTTGCTTGCAGTGGTTTAGGCCATTGACAAGTTTAGATCCTATTTAGTAGGATCAAAAGTGATTGTGTACACTGATCATGCTGCTCTTAAATATCTACTCACAAAGCAGGATTCAAAACCCA
>NC_029774.3:88358824-88360601 GCF_000817695.3 Arachis duranensis | reverse complement strand
GCTTTCGAGAATGCAAAAATTTACAAAGAGAAAGCGAAAAGATGGCATGATAAGAAATTGTCATCCAGAGTCTTTGAGCCGAGGCAGAAAGTTCTGCTATTTAATTCTAGGCTCAAATTATTCCCCGGGAAATTAAAATCCCGGTGGAGAGGTCCATATGTGATTACAAGTGTATCACCCTATGGATACGTAGAGTTCCAGGATAATGAATCTAACAAAAAGTTCATTGTTAATGGACAGAGAGTTAAACATTATCTTGAAAGCAATTTTGAGCAAGAATGCTCAAAACTAAGACTTGATTAAAAGCTCAGTAATAGTCCAGCTAACAACATTAAAGAAGCGCTTGCTGGGAGGCAACCCAGCCATTCACAAAATTTAATTTTATTTGTTTTTGCTAATTAAATGATTTTTACAGGTATATGTCAAAGTATCTTCAAAAGGTAAAATAGCAATTGATTGAAATCACAGAGTTACACGGAAATTTGGAAGCTCACTGGAGTGAAAAAGCCAGTAAGAAATGTTTTGGGCGTTGAACGCCCAAAAGAAGCACCCACTGGGCGTTCAACGCCAGTAAGGGTAGCCATCTGGGCGTTAAACGCCAGAAAGGAGCATCTTCTGGGCGTTGAACGCCAGAAAGAAGCACCTTCTTGGCGTTTAACGCCAGAACTACAGCATCCTGGGCGTTTAGAAAAACGCCCAGTGACAAAGGACTTCCTGGCGTTCAACGCCAGAAAGACGCACCAGCTGGGCGTTGAACGCCCAGGAGAAGCAGCAATTGGGCGTTAAACGCCCAAAACAAGCAACATTTGGGCGTTTAACGCCAGAATGGTGGGGAGGAGGTAAAATTGGGCGTTTAACGCCAGGATGGTGGGGAGGAGGTAAAATTCATTTTTTTTCATAAATTTTCTAATTTTTATGTTTCAATTCATGATTTCTTGCATAAACATGTTTCAAAATATCATCCTTCAATTCCAAAAATTTTAATCCTAATTTCTAAAAACCCTAATTTCTAAAATCCATTTTTTTAAAAATATCAAATGTATCTTAATTCATAAACACAAATCTTTTTCCAATCCAAATCTTTTTCAAATCTTTTTTTTACTCATCATATCTTTTGGATTTCGAAATTGCCTCTCCCTTTATTCCTCTCCTATCCTTTCTTTTGCTTGAGGACAAGCAAACCTCTAAGTTTGGTGTGACTTGCCATGATCACTGAGCTAAAACTCATTAAGATCATGGCACCTAAGGGAACAGGAAAAGCAAGGATGTGAACTGAAGGAACTGAAGCGTCAGAAATTAATTCTTGAAGGACAAATCATCCCACAAACTAGAGGAACATCCACTTCCCAAAATACAGGTTGTTAAGTTCTAATTCTAGCTTTAACTCTCTGATAGTATTATTATAGGATTTTACCTTAGAAGTTATATAGGAGTAGTAGTAATTAGCATATCTACTTTGATTTTATTTTCAATTAAGTTATAATTTATTTTTCTCATCATCATCAAACATGAGTAAAATAGTAGATTTTTAGAATAAAAAGGCAATAATTTTTTCGAGTTCCTAATAAGAAAAATTCTAATTATTTATATGTGGTGGCAATACTTTTTGTCTTCTGAATGAATGCTTGAACAGTGCATATTTTTTATCTTGTTGTTTATGAATGTTAAAATTGTTGGCTCTTGAAAGAATGATGAACAAAGAGAAATGTTATTGATGATCTGAAAAATCATGAAATTGATTCTTGAAGCAAGAAAAAGCAGTGAAAAAAAAACTTTT
>NC_029774.3:88357794-88358637 GCF_000817695.3 Arachis duranensis | reverse complement strand
ACTATCTGAATTCTGAGTTCCTATGGATGCCAATCATTCTGAATTTCAAAGGATAAAGGGAGATGCCAAAACTGTTCAGAAACAAAAAGCTACTAGCCCCACTCATCTAAATTAGAATCTGAGCTTCACTTAAAACTCGGAGATTTTATTACTCCTTAAATTCTCTTTATCCTATTTTTGTTCATCTAGTTGCTTGGGGACAAGCAACAGTTTAAGTTTGGTGTTGTGATGAGCGAATATTTTATACGCTTTTTGGGGGTAATTTCATGTAGATTTTAGCATGTTTTTAGTATAATATTATTAGTTTTTAGGCAAAAATCATATTTCTGGACTTTACTATGAGTTTGTGTGTTTTTCTGTGATTTCAGGTATTTTCTGGCTGAAATTGAGGGAGCTGAGCAAAAATCTGAGTTAGGCTGAAAAAGGACTGCTGATGCTGTTGGATCCTGACCTCCCTACACTTGGAACGGATTTTTTGGAGCTACAGGAGTCCAATTGACGCGCTCTCAAATGGGTTGGAAAGTAGACATCTTGGGCTTTCCAGCAATATATAATAGTCCATACTTTGCACGAAGATAGATGACGTAAACTGGCATTCAACGCCAGTTTCATGCTGCTGTCTGGCGTCCAGCGCCAAAAACAGGTTACAAGTTGGAGTTCAGCGCCCAAAACACGTCACAACCTGGCGTTCAACTCCAGAAACAGCCCAAGCACGTGAGAAGCTTTAGTCTCAGCCCCAGCACACACCAAGTGGGCCCCAGAAGTGGGTTTCTGCACCAATTATCTTAGTTTATTCATTTTCTGTAAACCTAGGTCACTAGTTTACTATTTAAACAACTTTTA
>NC_029774.3:88354267-88357632 GCF_000817695.3 Arachis duranensis | reverse complement strand
AAGGTGATGATCCGTGACACTCGTCACCTTCCTCAATCCATGAACGTGTGCCTGACAACCACCTCCGTTCTACATCAGATTAAATGAGCTTCTCTTAGATTCTTTAATCAGAATCTGCGTGGTATAAGCTAGATTGATGGCGGCATTCATGAGAATCCGGAAAGTCTAAACCTTGTCCGTGGTATTCCGAGTAGGATTCCGGGATTGAATAACTGTGACGAGCTTCAAACTCCTGAAGGCTAGGCGTTAGTGACAGACACAAAAGAATCAATGGATTCTATTCCAACCTGATTGAGGACCGACAGATGATTAGCCGTGCTGTGACAGAGCATTTGGACCATTTTCACTGAGAGGATGGGAAGTAGCCATTGACAACGGTGACACCCTACATACAGCATGCCATGGAGGGAACTTTGCACTTTTCCATGGATGGAATATTACATTACAGGAATAAATCAGACAAAGCATCTCCAAAACTCCAACATACTCTCCATTACTGCATAACAAGTATTTATTTTATGCCCTTTTCCCTTTCTTCACTGAACTTGAAAAACACTGTTGTTGGCATCCTGACTAAGAATAATAAGATTCAAACCAACAATCTCCGTGTGATTCGACCCTTACTCACGTAAGGTATTACTTAGACGACCCAGTGCACTTGCTGGTTAGTTGTGCGGATTGCAAAAAGTGTTATTGCAATTTCGTGCACCAGCTGTCACTGCACGGCTAATCGTCTAGAGGCATCACCCTTGACAATGGCTACATCCCATCCTCTCAGTGAAAATGGTCCAAATGCTCTGTCACAGCACGGCTAATCATCTGTCGGTTCTCAATCAGGTTGGAATAGAATCCATTGATTCTTTTGCGTCTGTCACTAACGCCAGCCTTCAGGAGTTTGAACCTCGTCACAGTCATTCAATACCGAAATCTTACTCGGAATACCACAGACAAGGTTAGACTTTCCAGATTCCCGGAATCCTACTCGGAATACCACAGACAAGGTTAGACTTTCCGGATTCCCATGAATGCTGCCATCTATCTAGCTTATACCACGAAGATTCTGTTGGGGAATCTAAGAGATATGTGCCCGGCCTAAGGTAGAACGGAAGTGGTTGTCAGTCATGTGCGTTCATAGGTGATAATGATGATAAGTGTCACGGATCATCACATTCATCAAGTTGAAGTGCAACGTATATCTTGGAATAAGAATAAAAGAGAATTGAATGGAAAATAATATTAATTGTATTGAAACTTGAGGTACAGCAGAGCTCCACACCCTTAATCTATGGTGTGTAGAAACTCCACCGTTGAAAATACATAAGTGAAAGGTTCAGGCATGGCCGAGAGGCCAGCCCCCTGAATAATCAAAAGACCGAATGGCCAAAAGATGAAGAATAAAACAAAACTGAGACCAAAGATGAAACGTGGTCAAAAGACAACTAATACACTAGTAAAAAGTCTTATTTATACTAAACTAGCTACTAGGGTTTACACAGGTAAGTATTTGATGCATAAATCCACTTCCGGGGCCCACTTGGTGTATGTTTGGGCTGAGCTTGGTTTATCCACGAGCTAAGGCTTTTATTGGAGTTGAACGCCGAGTTATAGCGTGTTTCTGGCGTTCAACTCCGGGTCGTGACGTGTTTCTGGCGTTTGACTCCAGACAGCAGCATGTACTTGGCGTTGAGCGCCACTTTACGTCATCAATTCCAGAATAAAGTATAGACTATTATATATTGCTGGAAAACTCTGGATGTCTATTTTCCAACGCCGTTGAGAGCGTGCCATTTTGAGTTCTGTAGCTCCAGAAAGTTTATTTTGAGTGCAGGGAGGTCAGATTCCAACAGTATCAGCAGTCCTTTTGTTAGCCTTTTTCAGAGTTTTGCTCAAGTCCCTCAATTTCAGCCAGAAATTACCTAAAATTATAGAAAAATACATAAACTCATAGTAAAGTCCAGAAATATGAATTTAACATAAAAACTAATGAAAACATCCCTAAAAGTAGCTTGAACTTACTAAAAACTACCTAAAAACAATGCCAAAAAGCATATAAATTATCCGCTCATCACAACACCAATCTTTGAGCTTCTGCAGGTGTTTTCTTTAGGTGAATGGATCCACCTGTAGAATGGTCCAATGACATTTTCGAAAACTCAGATAGACCATAATAGAATATATCTAATATGGTCCATTCTGAAAACATGTCAGATAGACACCTTTTGGTCAACTGCTTGTATCTTTTCCAAGCTTCATAGAGGGATTCACCATCTTTTTGTTTGAAGGTACGAACATCCACTCTAAGCTTGCTCAGCATTTGAAGAGGAAAGAACTTAGCCAAGAAGGTCGTGACCAGCTTATCTCAGGAGTTCAGGCTATCCTTAGGTTGTGAGTTCAACCATGTTCTAGCTCTGTCTCTTACAGCAAAAGGGAAAAGCATGAGCCTGTAGACTTCAGGATCTACTCCATTAGTCTTAACAGTCTCACAGATCTACAAGAACTCAGTTAAAAACTGGTAAGGATCTTCAGATGGAAGTCCATAAAACTTACAGTTCTGTTGCATTAAAGCAACTAGTTGAGGCTTAAGCTCAAAATTGTTGGCTCCAATGGCAGGAATGGAGATGCTTCTTCCATCAAATTTGGACGTTGGTTGTGTGAAGTCACCAAGCATTCTCCTTGCATTATTGTTGTTGGGTTCGGCTGCCATCTCCTTCTCTTGTTCAAAAATTTCTGAAAGGTTGTTTCTGGATTGTTTAGCTTCTCTTAGTTTCCTCTTCAGAGTCCTTTCAGGTTCAGGATCAATTTCAACAAGAGTGCCTTTTTTCTTGTTCCTGCTCATATGAAAGAAAAGAAAACAAGAAAAGAAGAGGAATCCTCTATGTCACAGTATAGAGATTCCTTTATGTTAGCAGAAGAAGAAAGGGGGGAAGAGTGAAGAAGGATGGGTTCGGATTTTTAGATGAAGAGAGGTGAATTCAAACATAAGGGTGAAGATAGGTTCAAATTCTTGAGATGAAGAGAAGTGTTAGTAAATAAACAAATAAATAGAAGAAAGAGAGAGAGAGAGAATTCGAAAATTAATTTTGAAAAGCAGTTAATGATTTTCGAAAATTAAAGGTAAGATATGATTAAAATTAAAATTTAAAACAATTAAAAAGAATTTTTGAAAAAGAGAGAGGTATTTTCAAAAATTGAAGAGGGAAAAGTAGTTAGGTGATTTTGAAAAAGATAAGAAACAAACAAAAAGTCAAATAGTTAGTTGAAAAAGATATTAAAATCAAATTTGAAAAGATTAGAAGATAAGAAGTTAGATAAGATATTTTGAAATCAAAATTTTGAAAAAGATAAAATTTTTGAAAAAGATATGA
>NC_029774.3:88330192-88354252 GCF_000817695.3 Arachis duranensis | reverse complement strand
AGATTTAATTTTTAAAATTAAAATTAATTACTTAACTAACAAGAAACTAAAAGATAGGATTCTAGAATTTAAAGATTGAACATTTCTTAACAAGAAAGTAACAAACTTCAAATTTTTGAATCAATCATATTACTTGTTAGTGTAATTTCGAAAATTAGATATAAAGATAAGAAAAAGATTTTGAAAATATTTTGAAAAATATTTTTGAAATTTTTCGAAAATAATAAAAAATGAAAAAGATATGATTTTTGAAAAAGATTTTAAAAAGATAAGATTTTCAAAATTGAAAATTTGACTTGACTTGTAAGAAACAACTAATTTTTAAAAATTTTTTACCAAGTCAACCCAAAATTTCGAAAATTTGGAGAGAAAAAAAGAAAAGATATTTTTTGATTTTTGAATTTTTAAAGATGAGAGAGAAAAAATAAAAACGTCATTTTTGTGTTTTCTCTTTTCTTTATGGATCAAAACAAAGAATGCATGCAAGAACAATATGAATGTCAAGATGAACACCAAGAACACTTTGAAGATTATGATGAACATCAAGAACATACTTTTGAAAAATTTTTGATGCAAAGAAAACATGCAAGACACCAAACCTAGAAATATTTAATGCATGGACTCTAACAAACGAAAAATGCATATGAAAAACAACAAAAGACACAAAACAAGAAAACATCAAGATCAAACAAGAAGACTTGTCAAGAACAACTTGAAGATCATGAAGAACACCATGAATATATGAATTTTCGAAAAATGCAAGTAAAATTTTTAAAACATGCAATTGACACCAAACTTAAAAATCGACTCAATACTCAAACAAGAAACACAAAATATTTTTGATTTTTATGATTTTATGATTTTTTTTTTGAATTATTATTAAATTTTTTCGAAAATATTTTTGGAAAAACGAAAAAGAAAAGAAAATTTTGAAAAAGATTTTTTTTTTTTGAAAAAAAATTTTGAAAAGAAAATTACCTAATCTGAGCAACAAGATGAACCGTCAGTTGTCCATACTCGAACAATCCCCGGCAACGGCGCCAAAAACTTGGTGGACGAAATTGTGATCACATCAATGTAGTATTCTTTGTTATTGTATGGAATCATTATTGTGGCTCTTTGCTATGTGTGGACACAACTCCGTTCAACTTAACCAGCAAGTGTACTGGGTCATCCAAGTAATACCTTACGTGAGTAAGGGTCGATCCCATAGAGATTGTTGGTATGAAGCAAGCTATGGTCACCTTGTAAATCTCAGTCAGGCAGATTAAATAGTTTATGATGAGTTCGAAAATTAATAATAAACCGAAAATAAAATAGGATAGAAATACTTATGTAAATTAATGGTGGGGATTTCAGATAGGCGTGTGGAGATGCTAGAATCCTCTCGAATCTCTGTTTTCCTATTGCTTTTATCCAATCCTTCTTACTCCTTTCCATGGCAAGCTGTATGTAGGGGATCACCGTCATCAATGGCTACTTTTCATCCTCTCGGGAAAATGGTCCTATGCGCTGTCACTGCACGGCTAATCGTCTGGAGGCATCACCCTTGACAATGGCTACATCCCATCCTCTCAGTGAAAATGGTCCAAATGCTCTGTCAAAGCATGGCTAATCATCTGTCGGTTCTCAATCAGGTTGGAATAGAATCTATTGATTCTTTTGCGTCTGTCACTAACGCCCAGCCTTCAGGAGTTTGAAGCTCGTCACAGTCATTCAATACCGGAATCTTACTCGGAATACCACAGACAAGGTTAGACTTTCCAGATTCTCAGAATCCTACTCGGAATACCACAGACAAGGTTAGACTTTCCAGATTCCCATGAATGCTGCCATCTATCTAGCATATACCACGAAGATTCTGTTGGGGAATCTAAGAGATATGCGCCCGGCCTAAGGTAGAACGGAAGTGGTTGTCAGTCACGTGCGTTCATAGGTGATAATGATGATGAGTGTCACGGATCATCACATTCATCAAGTTGAAGTGCAACGTATATCTTGGAATAAGAATAAAAGAGAATTGAATGGAAAATAATAGTAATTGTATTGAAACTTGAGGTACAGCAGAGCTCCACACCCTTAATCTATGGTGTGTAGAAACTCCACCGTTGAAAATACATAAGTGAAAGGTTCAGGCATGGCCGAGAGGCCAGCCCCCTGAATGATCAAAAGACCGAATGGCCAAAAGATGAAGAATAAAACAAAACTGAGACCAAAGATGAAACGTGGTTAAAAGACAACTAATACACTAGTAAAAAGTCTTATTTATACTAAACTAGCTACTAGGGTTTACAGAGGTAAGTATTTGATGCATAAATCCACTTCCGGAGCCCACTTGGTGTATGTTTGGGCTGAGCTTGGTCTATCCACGAGCTAAGGCTTTTATTGGAGTTGAACGCCAAGTTATAGCGTGTTTTTGGCGTTCAACTCCAGGTCGTGACGTGTTTCTGGCATTTGACTCCAGACAACAGCATGTACTTGACGTTGAGCGCCACTTTACATCGTCAATTCCCGAATAAAGTATGAACTATTATATATTGCTGGAAAGCTCTAGATGTCTATTTTCCAACGCTGTTGAGAGCGCACCATTTGGAGTTCTGTAGCTCCAGAAAGTCCATTTTGAGTGCAGGGAGGTCAGATTCCAACAGTATCAGCAGTCCTTTTGTCAGCCTTTTTCAGAGTTTTGCTCAAGTCCCTCAATTTCAGTCAGAAATTACCTGAAATTACAGAAAAACACACAAACACATAGTAAAGTCCAGAATTTAACATAAAAACTAATGAAAACATCCCTAAAAGTAGCTTGAACTTACTAAAAACTACCTAAAAACAATGCTAAAAAGCGTATAAATTATCCGCTCATCAGGAGCTCTGTTGTAATTCAATGGTTCAATACTAATTTTCATTCTTCTTCTGTCTTTTCTCTTGATCTACTACAAATATTTCGTTCTTCATTCAATCATTCAATTGTCTTGGAAAAGAAATTGAATGTAATTAAGTTCTATGATAGGCTTGGAAGAGAAATCCCAGAATTATGCTTGAATTCTTTCTCACATTGGATTAGGTTAGGAGTTGGATGGATATAGTGACATGTAATCCTACCAATACTTTGATCTATGAATGTGTGTGGTATAATCAGTGACCATACTTCATCTCTTCCCATGAGCATTTAAATCAAATAATTGGGCAATTGTTCAAGCTTAGAGAGAGTGGATTGCCAAGGGATTGGGATCCATTCACCTAAGATTGCCAAGGAGATCAATGAATGCATTGATTGAGGAAGAGATGAAAATGAACTTGATCCAGAGGATTATAACATGTCCTGACCCCAATGAACTTCCCATTTCTGATCTCACCCATCCTCTTAATTCTGTTGTTACATTTATGCTTAACAAACCCCATTCCCATTTAATTTCTTGCAATTTAGGCTTCTGTACTTTAATTCCCTGCAATTTCCCTTCTGTCATTTAATTTCTGTTATTTACATTTCTTGCACTTTAAGTTTCCCGCCAATTTACATTCTGCAACCTAAATTCAAAATCTGATTCAGTTCAACTAGAACAATTCTCTAATTAAAGTTTATCAACCAACCAATCCCTATGGGATTCGACCTCACTCTACTGTGAGTTTTTACTTGACGACAATCCGGTGCACTTACCGGTGGAAATCTATTGAGATACAAGTTTTCCTGTATCAGTTACCAATCACATTGGACATCAATGATATCAAGGAACCTAAGTCCCCAATCATAAGCCAAGAGTATAAAAATCTACTCTAAAATCAAACCAAGCATTTTATCAAACACTTGGAAGGCATAAAATAAAAGCATAGTAAAATTGCAATAATAAAATCTATGTCTACCAAATGCAAGATAACAATAACAATCACTAAAAGAAGCAACAATAACATGAAAACATAAATTGCATTAATAGAAATCAAAATTAACAAGAGTTTATAAACATAAAAGTGACAAAATAAAATGAATAACATGTAAACTAAGAGAGAGCAAGAAAGTGCAAGAAAAACTAAATTAAGACAAGATCCAAACCTAAATCTAGGAGAAAATTAACTAAATCTACCTTGATTCTAAAGAGAAGAGATAGCTTTTCTCTCTAGAATATTACCTAAAACATGTTTCTAACTAAACTTAATTGCTATCCCCTTAATCCTTCTTGAATTTGGCATCAAATACGTTAGAAACGAGTTGGAATTGGGCTTGAAAAGGTCCATAAATCGCCAGGTACATTTTTCTTAAGTAAGTCAGGTGATTGCATTCGTATATACGCATGCCTGACCATGCATACGCATGGTTGTACAGAATCGCAAATGTGCGTACGCATGAATTCTTGTGCATACGCATGGTCGTGAAATATTGCAATCGTGTGTAGACATGAATGATTGTACATACGCATGGTCGTAAAATACTCTAAACTTCATTTCTTCATAAATTGTTCACTTTTGTATGCTTTCTCCTCACTCCTTCAATCCATAATTGCCTTGTAAACATAAAATAACTTCATCAGACACATCAAGGCATTGAATGGAATTAAAGTGAATTAAAATTAGCAAATTAAGGACCTAAAAAGCATGTTTTCACTTTTAGACAGAATTTAGGAAGAATCCATAAAACCATGCTATTTTAGTGATTAAATACAAGAGAAGTCAATAAAGTTCACCCAATTAAAGCAAATAAATACCATAAAATGTGGATTTATCAATCCACATCACTTAGCCATTTGAACTATCTAGCATGGCAAAAGATGACCTCATCAGCACTCCGATGCTGAGTTAGCACTGGAAAGGACACCAAGGACCATTATGGTGCCTGGAATTCTATCGGGGGGACCATTATAGTGAAATTGAAATTTCGATGACCAAATCAGGTAATTGCGTGAATCTCAAGGATCACTATAGGGATTTATTCTTATCTAGGGTATGTTACAGTGACTATGCAAGTTTTGTTAAAATTAAAATTGTATTTTTCATATTTTGGTAATACTTTTTTTAAGCAATACTTTTTAAAAGCATTATTTAACAATAAAAGAATATTACTTTAATTTTAATAATACTTTTTGAAAACACCAACTAATACCTGAACCAATTAAGGTCGAGTTTGATAGGTCCAATCCGATTGCACCCGATTATCTGTTGGATACAAAACCAATATAATCAAGTTGGTTTTGGTCTGATAATCGAATTACCCATACCCATAAACATTCATATCTTACACTTTCCTTACTTAACTCTTTTTACAATTTTTTTTAATTAACTAAACAAAATCAAAGAACCACTTTTAAAGCTTAATAAAACAAATTGTGTAGAACATTGAATTTGGGATATTATTTTTAATTTTGTCTCGTCCTGTAGTGCAGAACAGACCAAATTTAAAATTGTAGAAAATCGAAAAGGAGAAGAGTGAGACCACAATATATCCTAGTTCAACCAACAATGGTAGAATTTTTATTATAATCAATTTGGATTACAAACACCAATTCCAAGAAACTGACACTCTTGTAACTTTACCTAAGCTGTCCCAAGCTTATTAACTCACTTCGGTGTTCATCCAACCTAGTTAAGAGGAACCAAGTAAACTCTAAACCAACACACTTTTTGAACTCAAAACACTCAAACAAAATTATTAAAACGGCTTTTGTATGCACTACTCTCTTAGCCTTTTGAATCTCTCAAAGTAAACTTGAATCTAAACTAAAGAGAAATAATAACACCCTCAATAAACAAGGAATAAGAGCAATGTATATCAGATCAGATTATGTTCCAATGGCTCGCTTCTTCTTTGGATCAATCCTTCTTTTATAAAACTTGATGTCTCCTCTTCAATATTGGAATACTTTTCCTTTTTCATCTATTAGCCGTTACACACTTCAATACTCTTAGCCGTTGGCTTTGAATGAGAATCCTTTTCTTGTTTAGCTTGATTGTAAAGGGCAGCAGCTGTCCAATTACTCAAGAACGTGATTCTTGGAGCGTATATCTTGCTATCTTAATTTTGGCATCTTTCTAAACTTAGCTTGATATCTTCTTAATGATATCTCATTAAATTTGTTGTTTTGCACAATTCTAACTTGTTTGATTGGTCATCTTTAATTGATTCTTACGTTGCTCATCATAATGGTTAGTTATTATAGAAAATAATCAATTATATTTGTCATCATAGAATACCAAAACAAATCTTGACTCAACACAAATATTAACAATTATTTTATTAAATTTTATATAAATGATTAAAATTAATAAGTATATATTGTAACTTTTTATTATTTTATAAATTTTTACAAACAACAACAACAAAGCCTTGTCCCACTAAGTGGGGTCGGCTACATGAATCAAACGACGCCATTATGCTCTGTCATGTATCATGTCTATAGAGAGACCGTTTACATGTAGATCTCGTTTGACCACCTCATGGATGGTATTCTTAGGTCTTCCTCTGCCTTTCGCCCTTTGTCCATCTTCCATCTCATCTACCCTCCTGACTGGATGTTCTATCGGTCTTCTTCTCACATGTCCAAACCACCTGAGGCACGATTCAACCATCTTTTCCACAATGGGTGCTACTCCAACTCTCTCCCTTATATCTTCATTCCTTATTTTATCCAATCGCGTATGACCACTCATCAATCTCAACAGCATGCACCATGGCACAGGCTCTTGGATGTGCTCTGTGAGTACTTCCAAGACTAATGTGAAAAGGTATGGACTTAAGGATGATCCCTGGTGTAATCCTATACCAATAGGGAATTCCTCTGTCACACCACCTTGAGTCTTCACACTAGTTGTGGCCCCATCATACATGTCTTTAATTGCCCGAATATATGCGATCCTTACTCTCCTCTTTTCTAAAATCTTCCATAAGACCTCCCTTGGTACCCTATCATACGCTTTTTCCAAATCAATAAACACCATATGTAGATCCCTTTTATTACTACGATACCTCTCCATCATCCTTCTTAATAGGTATATCGCTTCAGTGGTAGATCTTCCTGGCATAAATCCAAATTGGTTCTCTGTTACTTGTGTCTCTTTTCTCAACCTCCGTTCTATCACCCTTTCCCATAACTTCATAGTATGACTCATAAGCTTAATCCCTCTATAGTTTCCGCAACTTTGTATATCCCCCTTATTCTTGTTGCAAAAAAATTTCATATAGGACCATTTTATTTTAAATTCTTAAAAAAGTTATATATATTTTTTACTAAAAGAAACCGCACTATTTTAATATTTGCCCATTCTTATCATGGAATAAACTAATGCGAACATCACCGAAAACATAAATTCAACCAATAGTAAAACTCCTAATAAATTAAACACAAAGATACGTATTATTAGAGGGAAAAAACCCCTCTAAAATTTACTAATCTTATTCCCCAAAACCCAAATTGAGTGATTTTACGAAATGGGTGAAGCTATGCACACACCCAAATTTACTAATGACACTATTTTGTATGGATAAAAATATCTTTTCATTTTTTTTGTCCACCAACTATTTCTCTCTCAGAATCTTTTTGAGAAGAAGGAAGACACTGATCAGAACTAAGACGCCGCCGCTGCCATCTCCACCCTTGTCCTGGTCATCACCACCCCTCCATATTGTCATTGCAGATCTCTCTCCTTCTCAGTAGCCTTCTCCCTCTCTTACTCACTGGCTACATCTGCCTCTCCATCCTCATCACAGCCCTTTCACTCCCCTTCTCTCTCACTAGCTCGCCATTCCGACTTCTCGTGCTCCCAATCACCTAACCTAGCTCCTACTGTGATCAGCAAGATCTCATACCTGAACGGGCTAATTTTAGACTTAGCTGTTGATGGTGACACGGAATATATAGATTTTTCCTTTCTCCAAATTTTTCATCGAAGAAAAGATTTCACAGTTTTAAATCAAAGTTTTAAACAAAAAAGAAAGAAAAAAGAAAAAAGAATCAAGGTCTTCAGTCTTCACCTTTTCCAGTTCTCTGTTTTTCTAAGCCAAACCATAACCTTAGATCAAATGAAAATGAAGGAGCATGGCATACAACTTACAGTAAATCCAAAATTTCTTTCTAAAAATTCTCAAAAATTACAAGTCAACATGACTCCCCTCAGTCCTCTGCAAGTTAATGATTGAATCTCGTATTCTTCTCCGCTACAAGCTTCTGACGGGTGAAATATGCTACCAATCTGAACCTTCTAAGTGGATACAAAATTTCATAACCCTACATGATCCCACACTAGGACTTCTACTGACGGGAATTTTCTGATTCTACAATCACTTCCCTTCACTAATGGTGACTGTATATGATCTGAATTAAGAATTGCATATTTACAAGGAAAAGATTAGTGCACCCAGAAAAATGGAATGCAACCCAAAAACTGTAGCGGCCATAATTAAGGAATGGAGCCAATGAACTCTGCAGGCGACAAATCATAGGTACAGAGAATTTGCAAACATAATTCCTCGTCGAAGGCTTTCACCTGCTGCTGTAAATTTCTTCTCCAAATCGACCTCCCCAACTGCATTAGCAGCAGCACGCAACTGGAAGGAGGCAGGATTGTCAGATCATACAAAATTTATAATTTCATTATATTGTTCACCTTTGGTTCCAACATCAAATCAAACCATGATTAATAGCGATAAACAATCAATTCACATTCATAACCTCATTATGTTGAGCATTTATTGTATAAGCCTCAGGAAGCAAGTTTTGAATATTTTGTTAGGCAAATTACCCTGACGTCCCTTATGGTTAGTTTACATTACCCATTGTTATTAAATCAACTTATACATTGAAGCCACACAATTATTATTTGCAAGAGGAATGACAATTCACCTGATTCAAAAACTCATCAAGCCTTCTAGCACTCCTGATGATACTTCCCTCAAAGACGTCAGTCATTTGTATAACATCAGCAAAATTTGCACCCTTGAGAGAAAAATTCAAATGGAAAGACAATAGATTAGTATAACTTTATAACAAGCAAGAAATTCCCTTCTCTTGTTTCTGTTCCTTACTTTATTTTTCCAATCCCTAAAGCAAAAAGCTGACAAACAACAGTTCATAACCACCCATTCCTAACTATGAATATACCCAAAAAAATGTACAACAAATATTACTTAATCCAGCATTTTTCAAACAAGCAGTAATGCAGTTTCTACTTCTAAACTAGTCAGCCAAATCAAGGAAACAGAATAAAATAACAAATTCTCAATATAGCTGAAAGTGTGTATAACTAACCTTTGACCAAGAGTATATTACATCCATCAAGTATGGCCTCACTGTTGACTCTACGTACTCGTTCACATTTATATCCAATTTGCATTCATGTTGTATCTGTGACAAAAAAAGTGATACTGTTTATACTTAGATTCATAAACTCTTTAAGGAAAAAAATATGCCAAATTGTAAAACCTCTGCTATCCTTCTTGCACTATCTTGAAGCTGTTGAAGAGGTCTAGCAAGCTCAGTTCTCAGTTGTATCTGCTCAGTTGATTTATCTCCTGGTATAAAACAACTTGCAAGGGCAGCAACTTGATGATGGTCAAGATCATTGAAGGTACCTAAACAAGAAGGCAAAATGAACAAACGAAAAGGAAAATTAGATTATGTACCGTAATGAACTGCAGAGAGAAGGGAACTATTATGGCCTAAAGTAATTTATATATTGGTTCACCATTAAACATTAATTCAGTGACAAGGAGTTCATCGCCCGTGTCAATCAAGCAGGCTGCCCGTCCCTTCAACTGAACTACACCATCAGCATCAATGTGACCAAGCTTCTTCAAGACCCGTGAGCGATTCTTTAATTCTTCACGAAATTTTTGTAGCTAAAAATGAATAAATTTTTATTTCAGTAACTAGAAAAACAGTCAAAACTCCCAACACAGAAACGAACATGCAACAAAGTTCAGGCAAGAAATAAAGGAGCACAATTATCCATAGTCCACCATAGAGCACCGTGAACTTGATTATAGAAATATAAAAACAAACATAACCTTCAACTGTTAATTGGCAATTAACAAGGTGTAACTACATCAGCATGTATATGAATCCATAGCATCTACAGACTTGATTGCTATCTAGTTCCAAACCTACCAAACATGATCAAAATAAATACATAGCCTAGAAATAAGTCAGCAAACTCAGTACCTGAGAATCACGCATTTTCGTCTTCAGTTGCTGAATTTCATGATTTACTTCTGCTTTCCTCTGAAAGCACTTAATTTGATCCACATCTTGGTGCTAACTTACAGCAAAACATCAAGAAAGATCAAACTAAAGAACTTCAGACACATAATAAATATAATAATGAGGACCATAGAACTCTCATTAACGAACCTTATGCATAGGATGAGAAAATAATTTTTTCTCGAGTTCCTCGATTTGAGTTACAAGCTCAACTATCACAGAATCACGTATGTCCATGTCCTGAAAATTAACATTAACCAAGCTCCAAAATCACATGCTAGAAGAACCTCAGTCAATAACATGAGAACAAGAAAGTTAAGTAATTAAGTTCAAATATGAAAAACAAGAATAGAAAAAAGATACACGAAGCCACTCAATGTTTTAGTTATCCAATGCGAAGAGTGGAAACATTTTCATTTAGAAAACGTGTGGCAGTGTAGCAAATTTTAAAATTGTAATTTCAGCGTTCAAGTTCAATTCCTTACCAACGAAACAGATGACTTCAGTAACATTGATAATACAACTTCGACTAAAAGAAAAGATAAGAGAAAACATTGGTACTCTACATGCCTCTGGGAACCTTTTTCTTAATATTTCTTTTTTCTTTCTATCCAGCTCGGTTAGTAGTTAGTACAAAGAACAGCACAATAACCACCATCCCATAAGAAACAAGTTTTAATAATACAAAAAACACTTAATTTACTAGCAATTCAACACCCCTCCTTTGAAAAATTTATCCAAGAAGCTGACGGCAGAGGTAGGTGCTCGTTGAAGGTGTGGTGGTGAAAGGGAGATGGAAGCAACATGGTGGTTGAGGACGATGGCAGCAGCGGGGGGCAGTGAAAGGAGAAAATCCACTGGGTGAGGGAAGGTGGAATGGTTTTTGTTCCAGTTTGGAATTATAAAAAATAAAAAATAAGAGAAATGATTTTTGTGATGTGAACGTATGCGAAGATCAAGAGTTGATGCCAAGGGGGAGGCTGGAATTGGGAAAGGGGGAATGGTATTGTATGTTAAATAATTATATTTTTAATCTAATAAAAGGTAATACGTCAAGCACTTTTGCTTCTTGAAAACTAAGAAACCAAACATGTTTTTAATATTTTCATTCTTTGAAAACAAAAGATAGAAGCAAATCAATCATGTTCTCTAAAATTGAAAATTTGAAAATGAATAGTGATTTTAGAAATGAAAACATAAATGTTTTCTTAAACCAAATGCACCATTATTTACCCTCGTTCTTTTTGATAGAGATGAAACGATGAAATCAACAATTCCAGATAGTTGAGCAAAGAGTAAGGAGAATAATTACCTTCACAGGGTTAAGCTTTGGAAGACCTTGAGGAAAACGGTTGCCCAGCTCCTGTACAGCAAGCAATATGCTCTGCCTTGCTTCCAAGGGCCGAAGGTCAGGAGGTATGGAGACCCTCAATTTACTAAGAGCAGCAATTAATGGTAATTGAACAGGGACCTATAGCAAAATTAACACAACTTTTTCAGATACATAACATTTGTTTGATACAGATTATGACATTTCAAAACAATGACATAATTGTTTAAAACACGAACTTACCACATGCATTTCACCTTTCTCTCCAGGGCGAGGCGGACATGGCTTTGGCCGTGAGCTATTTTCATTTGAACTAGGTGAACAATGAAGCAAAGTATCAACTATATAACCACCACCAGCAGGTTTCTTAACAACATTGACAACAACACCCCAGCCCCAATCAGTTCCACCTTCTCTCACTCTGATCTGCAAAGTTAGAAAATCCATATCAGTAAAATATGATATATGGAGAAGCAACAGAATATATAGTGAACAGATGAATGATAAAATGTTCTTTTTATTATATATATAAAAAAAAAAAAAGCAGAGACAGGGACTTAATGGAAAAAGAAACAAACAAAATGCCATAAATTCAGTTCCACACTGATGCTAAAAATTACTGAGAGAATACAAGAATACGAACTCATTTCAAACTAATGCTAAATATCACTTACCAATCGACCAGGGACAAGAAAATAAAGAATCATTTCAGGTCTTATTATTTGTGCCATCATCTTCTTTTCAAGCTGTGCAATTTCCAGTTTCAGCTTATGATATTCAGATACTTCAGCCTACATAAATTATATATAATATATAATAAATCAATCGATATACTAATAAAAGACAACACATAATTAAGAAAACAAAGCTGAACACATTCAAACAAAGATTACCTCCCCTGAAGCATCAAGCAAAGCTACTTCTTCCTCTAGCTTTGACACCCTTTTCCCTATACCAGGTAAGGCCTGAAATGGAGCTAAGAGTCCATAAATAATCGATCATAGTGAATAAAATGCTGATGTGATGTTTAAATAAAATGGTTCAGTAGAAACCTTTTCATATTGAAATTGATGAAATGAATTTTTTATCACGTGTTCCGCAGTGAACTGGCCTTCAGCACGGCTCATCAAATTTAAAATTGAGTAGTAGCTTAACCTGAAAGTACTAACTAAAGGCGCAGGTTTACCCAAAACCATTTCCTTGAGGTTATTCATTTCCATCTGCACAAAATAATTGGATACATATAAAATTCAATAACGTAAAACCATTTGGCAGGTTATCAAGATTCCTGTCCACAGTAAAACTAGAGACTGTGATTCAAACACACATGTACATAAACAGCTCAAAACTAAACAAAGAATGAAGGGTTCACAAGGTTATTGGAAAGATAGTGTTCCAATTGCAGACAACGAAAAGACATAAAGACACAAACTAACAAAATACAGAAAACAGTGACAAGTAGACTTACTTGCTCATCAATCATTATGATACAAATTCCGCGCTCATCCTTGCCACGACGCCCAGCTCTTCCACTCATCTAATTGTACCAAATGAATTGTATGATAATGTCTTCATAGCATGGATAAACAACCCAAACCACACCACCACAAGAGCCCAGAAATACAAGAATAAAATAATAATATATCACTCACCTGTATATATTCACCGGATCCAATATATCGGTGACTATCACCATCCCACTTTTTAACGGCAGTGAACACAACAGTTTTTGCTGGCATATTCAAACCCATTGCAAACTGTAGAAAAGTATATCTAAGACTCCTGTCCTTTCAAAAGTAAATCTTTTACAAAATAATAGTACACAATAGAAGCTGGAATCTGGAAAAAATCTCACTGTCTCAGTAGCAAAGAGGGCCTTTACAAGGCCTTCCTGGAAGAGAAGCTCAACCAATTCTTTGATGACAGGAAGAAGGCCAGAATGATGGACAGCAATCCCTCGCTGAAGGAGTGGCAACATCAACTCAATTGCCGGTAAGCTCCTGTCATCTTCATTCAAACAGAGCACTGCACTGCGAAAAACATCTTCCACTGTGTCCTTCTCCTCTTGGGTATTGAAGTCAAGCTTAGACATCGACATTGCATGCTGTTCACACTCTCTTCTGCTGAAGCTAAATATGATAACAGGTTGGAATTTCCGTTCCATTATCATCTGAAAAAAAATATCAACTAACAATGAAATTCTTCGTAATCATACTATGTCCATCCACTAAAAAATTCTATTAAATACCTTTTTATATCGGCTTTGCATGTAAACAACAAGATGAGCCTGGCAATAATACAAAGAAGGACAACTGACCTTGACAATCTTGTATATGTCTGACCCGCCAGAACCTCCTTTTCCATGTTTGCCATTGGATTTAGCACCCCTGCCTCTGTCGACCACTTTCTGCTTTGAAAAAGTATCCTGCAGCTTCAAGAAATTCTCCTCCCTGAACTGCTCATTTTCATCAACAACCAAATACAATCCACTGCCCCCCACGGGGAAAACATAGTGCTGCAAAGGAGTAGGCCTAAAGTCAGTGTACACAACATGGCAAGGCTGCTTGTGAATATTACAAATCCACTCTGCAAACTCGGTTGCATTCGACATAGTTGCAGACAAAAAAACCATCTTAATAGCGGGCGGCAAAAAGATTATACTCTCTTCCCAAACAACACCCCTCTCACGATCCTTCATATAATGAATCTCATCAAAGATAACCCAAGCAACTTCCTTCAAAACCTCAGAGCCCCTGTAAAGCATACCCCTAAGAATCTCAGTAGTCATAACAAGGCAAGTGGCGTTAGGCGAAAGGGTAACATCACCGGTCATAAGGCCAACATCTTTGAACTCCTGATAGAGCTCCCGGTACTTCTGGTTGCTGAGAGCCTTCAGGGGCGAAGTGTAGATGACTCTCTGCTTGTCCCTGAACGACATTGCAATGGCGTATTCGGCGACGGCGGTTTTTCCAGCGGAGGTGTGGGCGGAGACAAGCACTGACTCATTGCGCTCGAGGCACGCAACAGAGACACTCTGGAAGGGGTCGAGGGTGAAAGGGTAGGTTTTGGCCATGGGACCATTATAGACAGGGTTGGAGAGTGTGCCATGGAGGGATTCGTCCTTGGTGGAGTTGTAACCGCTGGGAACAGCGACTTCGTGGACGCAGGTTCGTGCTGAGCTTCGAGGCTTCTTCGGAGTTGGTTTCTGGGGTTCTGGTGTTTTGGTTTGGGTTGGGATTTCGGTGGTGCGTTCTGATTGTGAATCGTATTCAGGTTCCTTCCGTTTTCCCAGTGTTGGAGATTCCTTCAGTTCCTCCATTGTTTAGCTCAGTTCAGTGCTTAGCTGCTGCTACCTGCAACGGTTTCGGACAACCAGAAACCCTAATTGGGATTCGGACGTTAGAATTTTGACTTCGAAGCCGAAATGGAAATAACTTTTTTTCTTTTGGGTGTACGGAAAACCCTATACGTTTTTTTTTTGGGTCATGGAAGAACCCTACATATAGTTTTCCTCCTTGCGTATGCTTCCTTCATTGCGTCCTCAGGCCCAAACCTACATCTTCCCCACATACCTTTCAAATCTTTATGTTTATTTTTATCTTTATCTATATTTTTATAATAAATTTTATCTTTTATCTTTATAATCTTTATGTTTATAATCATCTTTATAATCATATAAACAAAGAGGTTTTATGCTAACATAACATTCATACATTAAATTTAAAAATTTATTTGCTTAAATTGTTATTTTTTTTAATTTTAAATTATATTTTTTAAGCTATTAAATATTTAAATTTTAATATTATTAAAATAATTATTTACATAGATATTATAACTAAAAATTTTTATAAATTATAGATTATAGATTATACATTATAATTATAATAATACAAATAGGAAGCTCTTATCTTGACATGGCGCTCATACGTTGAGTCTGTGAGTTTATTTGCTTAGGTGTCGTCATTAGAAAATTGTGTTAAAAATTTTATGAATTTTTAATTTTTAAATTTTAAAATATAAAATATATATGTATATAGTTTGTATAATATTTTTTGTTGTTATTTTTTAAGTTGTAATTAGTGTTCTTTTAATATAAACACTTACACATATTAGATGAGTAAAATGAAATCTAGAAATTTTAATATTGCCTTCAATATAAATTTATTTATTTAGATTTGTTTCAAAATTTTATTCTATAAATTTAAATTTATTTATTTTAGTATTTTTTATTTAGATTGTTATTTTAACTTTATTTTGTTACAAATATTTTTGTAATATTAAACATTTTTGTGCTTGAAGGATTTTAATTTGTTGAGAAAAAATTGTTTTCTGTAAATAAATATTTGTCTATCTTTTAATTTAAAATGTTATTATTGGTATGTTAGTATTAAAAATATAAAAGATAAGCTATACTAAAAAAATGTATTATGAGATCAAATAATTTTATAATTATGGGTATTTCTCTACACGGGAGGTTGTATGGAGAACTTTGACTTATGATATTCATCGAAGATGGCCTTTAGTGATGAGATTAACCTTTTATGTACCTGAAAAGCAAAATATCATCTTTAAAGATGATGACAATCTTAAAAAAATCATGGATTAAGAGAAAGAAAAAGGTACGATGTTCTTAGCATAGATAGAGGCCAACAAAGAATTTATATCGGGAGAGTATTCTATCGGGAGGTTAAATTAAGTTTCACCGGGTACATGTAATATGTAAAACCCGATTAATTAATAAATAATTAACTAATAAATTAATATTTATTCAGGAAAATTGAAAAATGAAATTTTATACTTCAATGAAGTAGATCTAATTAAAACAAGAATTTTGACACTAATTTTAAAAAATTTGTCCCAAAATTAGATCGAACAGGTCGAACCGAGCGAGCTGGACCCGTATTGGGCCCAAGGCCCAACCCACAAGTCACACCCACTTAATGAACACCCTTTCTTCTTTCCCCATTCAGCAAGAACACTGAAGCAAGTTGATGAAGGGAAGAACTTGAGAAATAACCTAACCTTCCACTAAATTTTACATATCTTTCAACTCCGAGCTCCGATCGATGTATCGTTTGCGGCCACGCGACCATAGCGTCGATTTCTACAAAGCCCAGTACGTTGTAAGGTAAGGAAGTCACATTTTCTTCCTCAATTTCTTCCTTTCCAATTTCAAAATTTATGAACAATTATGTTGAAAATGATTTAATTTTAATGTTTAGGTTCGAATTAGCTTACAGATTTTGTCAGGTTTAGCTCACTTAGATTGTGGGAAAAGTAAGTTCTTTCAACCTCTTTGTGTGATGTTGAGTTAATGACTGCAATTCTGCTCACTAACCCACTAACTGTTTGATAATTTGCATCACTCACACTAACAATCACTCTAACAAGAATAATCTCTTCATTTTATCTCTTGTTGTGTGCTTTGTTAGTTGTATGACAGGGAGAAGAGGGAGAGCTTCAACCTCCTTCGATTCAGAACCTGAAAGAACCCTCCAGAGACTAAGGAGGGAAGCAAGAGGGAAAGGAGTTGTTGGTGCTGAGGAAGAGGAAGAGCACTTTAAAACCAACATGGAAGAGAACTTGGAAAACAATCATGAAGAAGAAGCTCACAACCATGCTAGAGAAGGCCCTGCAAATCATGCTGGGCAAGAAAGGAGAGTTCTAGACTCCTACATCAATCCAAATCCAGGAAACTGTGGAAGTAGCATCCAGAAGCCCACCATACATGCTAACAACTTTGAACTAAAACCCCAGCTCATCACCCTTGTTCAGAACAACTGCTCATTTGGAAGAAGTGCTCAAGAAGATCCCAATCAACATCTAACCACCTTCCTGAGAATTTGTGACACTGTGAAGTCTAATGGAGTCCACCCGGATGTCTATAGGCTGCTTTTGTTCCCTTTTTCACTCAGGGACAAAGCATCCAAGTGGCTTGAATCCTTCCTAAAGGAGAGCTTAACAAATTGGGAAGATGTGGTGAACAAATTTTTGGCAAGATTCTACCCTCCTCAAAGAATTAATAGGCTGAGAGCTGAGGTGCAAACTTTCAGGCAACAAGATGGTAAGACTCTCTATGAGGCATGAGAGAGGTTCAAGGACTTAACAAGAAGATGCCCACCAGATATGTTCAATGAATGGGTTCAACTTCACATTTTCTATGAAGGTATTTCCTATGAGTCAAAGAAGGCTGTAGATCATTCATCAGGGGGCTCTCTAAACAAGAAGAAAACCATTAAAGAGGCCATAGATGTCATTTAAACAGTAGCTGAGAATGACTACTTCTATGCCTCTGAAAGAAGTAACACTCGAGGAGTAATGGAGCTGAACTACATGGATGCATTGCTAGCTCAAAATAAGATGATCACCAAGCAGCAAGCAGATCTCACCAAGAAGGTGGAGGAAAACCAAGTTGCAGCAGTCATCACTTCATCACCAGCTCAAGAAGGAGTGAATATAGGAGAAGAAGGTGACTGAGAACAAGCCAACTATGTTGGAAACTCAACTAGACAAATCCATGACCCATACTCCAAAACTTACAACTCTGGATGGAGAAATCACCCCAACTTTGGTTGGGGAAATCAACAAGACCAAGGTCAAGACCAGAGACGCCACAATCTCAATTCCAACAACAATGCAATTCACCAACATACCTTACAGAGATCCTATCAACACCCACCTAACCACCCTTCTAATCCATCTAACCCCAATCACCATCACTAACGAACGATAGACTTTCAAAAATTGAGACTCTACTTGAAGTTTTATGTAGAGAAGTCCAAGACAGTATTCCGGGAAGAAGTGCGATCCAACATGCAGAATCAAGATGCTGCTATTAAGAAACTTGAAACACAAATTGATTTCTTATTCAAGCAAGCCTCTGGACATAACAAGTGCAGCAACACTAACTCAGCGCCAAGGGAGGAATGTCAAGCTATCACCCTCAGAAACGGGAAGGAATTGAAGGAGACCCATAAGAAACCACCAGAGAAGAATTTGAATGAAGAAGACAATGGACAAGAGGGAACTCGAATCTCCACCCCTAAGTCATATCAAGAAGGAGAGGCGCTCAAACCATGCCTTTTAAAAGTTCCATACCCCCAGCAGCTGCAGTTAAAGAGGAAGGGAGATGATAACCAATTCTCAAGATTCTTGGAAATCTTCAAGATACTACAAATTAACATACCCTTTGCTGAAGCAATAGAGCAAATGCCACTCTACGCCAAGTTCTTGAAGGAATTGATGACCAAAAAGAGAAGCTGGAAGAACAATGAGACTGTGGTACTCACCGAAGAATGCAATGCCATCATCCAGTACAAATTGCCCCAGAAATTGAAGGATCCTAGGAGCTTCGAAATCCCTTGTATCATAGGGGAAATCACAGTGGAAAAGACTTTATGTGATCTCGGAGCTAGCATAAATCTGATGTCCTTAGCAATGATGAAAAAAATGAGGATTGAGGAAGCCAAACCAATAAGAATGGCCCTGCAACTAGCAGACAGATCATTCAAGTTTTCCCACGGAATAGTAGAAGACTTGTTAGTGAAGGTGGGAGACTTCATCTTTCCATCAGATTTCGTAGTATTAGACATGGAGGAAGGAGCTAAGACTTCCATCATCCTGGGAAGGCCATTTTTGGCCACTGCCGGAGCCATTATTGATGTCCATAAGGGTGAACTTGTCCTTAGATTACATGAGGAGAAAATGATATTCAATGTGTTTAAGGCCATGAGTTACCCACACAACTCAGTAGGAGAATGTATGAGGTTGGACTCGGTGGAGGCTTTGGTGCAAGAAACTCTTAAAGAAGAACTTGAGGAGTTAACAGAAGAAGAAGAAGAATTAGCATCAAGCGAAGAGGCTGCAGTCGCTGAAACACATATTCAAGACACACTAGAAGGGAAGGATGAAAGAAAAGAAGTACCCAAACTTGAGCTGAAGGCATTGCCACCCACTCTCAAGTATGCATAATTGGGAGAAAACAAAAGTTATCCAGTGATCATAAATTTAGCCCTTAGCCAAGAACAAGAGGAAAAGTTGCTTCAAGTCTTACAAGAACATAAGGATGCCATTGGATGGACACTTGCTGACTTGAAAGGAATCAGTTCATCCATATGCATGCATAAGATACTTTTGGAAGAGGATGCCAAATGATCTATTCAGCCCCAGAGAAGGCTGAATCTAGCTATAAAGGAAGTAGTACAGAAAGAAGTCATGAAGTTGTGGCAGTGAGGAGTAATTTACCCAATTTTAGATAGCCCATGAGTCAGTCCAGTTCCAGTGGTCCCCAAGAAAGGAGGAATCACTGTGGTACCCAACGAAAGAAATGAGCTAATCCCTACAAGAACCGTCACAGGATGGAGGATGTGTATTGACTACAGAAAGCTCAATGAAGCCACAAGAAAAGATTATTTCCCACTTCCTTTCATGGATCAGATGTTGGAAAGACTTGCAGGACACGCATATTATTGTTTTCTAGATGGTTATTCAGGATATAACTAAATAGTGGTTGATCCAAGAGACCAAGAGAAAACATCATTCACCTTCCCATATGGAGTCTTTGCCTACAGGCGCATGCCATTTGTGCTATGTAATGCACCTGCAACTTTTCAATGCTGCATGCTTTCCATCTTCTCGGATATGATAGAGAAGTTCATTGAAGTTTTCATGGATGACTTCTCAGTATTCGTAGATTCCTTTCCTAATTGTCTAAACCACCTTGCCTTGGTATTAAAAAGATGTCAAGAGACTAACTTGGTCTTGAATTGGGAAAAATGTCACTTCATGGTGACAGATGGAATAATCCTTGGCCATGAAGTTTCTAACTAAGGCATTGAGGTAGACAGAGCTAAGGTAGAGCTAATTAAAAAGTTACCTCCACCAAGTGATGTCAAGGCAATTCGAAGCTTTTTGGGGCATGCTGGCTTCTATAGAAGGTTTATTAAAGATTTTTCAAAGATATCCAAGCCCTTAAGCAATCTCTTAATGTCTGATACACCATTTATCTTTGATGAGAAGTGCATGCTAGCATTTGAAAACTTGAAAAAGAGGCTATCCTCAGCTCCTATCATCACCCCACCTGATTGGAATATACCATTCGAACTGATGTATGATGCATCTGATTTCACAGTTGGGGCAGTGTTAGGACAGAGAAAAGAAAATTTGGTGCATGTCATATACTATGCCAGCAAGGTCCTTAATGATACTCAACGAAATTATACCACCACCGAAAAGGAGTTGCTGGCAATAGTTTTTGCATTTGACAAATTTAGATCATACCTCATTGGCTCCAAAGTTATTGTTTTCACTGATCACATAGCACTCAAATATCTATTTGCCAAACAGGAATCAAAACCAAGACTAATCAGATGGATCTTATTATTGCAGGAATTCAACATCGAGATTAGAGATAAAAAGGGTGTGGAGAATAAAGTAGCAGATCATCTATCTAGAATCCCTTGTGAGAAGGATGATACACATGATACAAGTGTAAATGAGTTTTTTCCAGATGAACAACTAATGTTGGTTCACAAAGCACCCTGGTTTACAGATATTGCCAATTTTAAAGCAGCCGGTGACCTACCCCCTGGGATCAACAAACATCAAAAAAGAAAACTCATCAATGATGCTAAGTATTTCATTTGGGATGAACCCTATCTCTTCAAGAAATGCTAAGATGGAATCCTTAGGAGGTGCATTTCAGAAGAAGAAGGACGAGAAGTCCTGTGGAGTTGTCATAATGCTAGCTTTGGAGGTCATTTTGGGGGAGAAAGAACTGTCGCAAAAGTACTGCAATGTGGGTTCTTCTGGCCCACTATCTTCAAGGATGCTAAGGAATTGGTGAGAAGTTGCAATGAATGCCAAAGGGCTGGCAACCTACCCAAGAGAAATGAGATGCCACAGCAATACATTCTGGAGCTTGAACTGTTCGATGTATGGGGGATAGACTTCATGGGACCATTCCCATCCTCATATTTGAACAAGTATATCTTGGTGGCAGTGGACTATGTATCTAAGTGGGTGGAGGCCGTGGCAACCCCAACCAATGACAACAAGGTAGGCCTAAACTTTCTTCGAAAGAATATCTTCACCAGATTTGGAGTCCCACGAACCCTCATCAGTGATGGAGGGAGCCACTTCTGCAATAGACCATTGGAGACCCTACTCCTAAGATATCGGGTGAAGTATAAGGTTTTCACACCTTATCATCCTCAAACAAGTGGGCAGATAGAGATATCTAACCGAGAGTTAAAAAGGATCTTGGAAAAGACTGTGGGAATATCAAGAAAGGACTGGACGAAGAAGCTAGATGATGCTCTTTGGGCATACAGGACAGCCTTTAAAACACCAATTGGGATGTCCCCATATCAACTGGTGTACGGAAAGGCCTGTCACTTGCCATTAGAGCTGGAGCATAAAGCATCTTGGGCTCTTAAGATACTAAACCTGGACAGCACTGCTGCTGGTGAAAAGAGGGTGTTGCAGCTTCAAGAATTGGAAGAGTTTCGGTCTCAAGCCTATGAAAATACCAAGATTTATAAGGAAAAAGCAAAAAGGAGACATGATCTCAACCTGGCACCAAGAAGTTTCGAAGAAGGACAATATCTGCTTCTCTACAACTCCAGACTGAAATTCTTTCTTGGGAAACTCAAATCAAGATGGTCGGGGCCCTTTCTAATCACAAAAGTCTCACCTTATAGACACATAGAAATAATGGAAACAAGCTCAAAGAGGAAATTCACTGTGAAGGACAAATACTCAAATACTACTTGGGCAGCATGGGCGAAATCCCCAAACAAAAGTATAACCTCAACTAAGGAAGGAATCGTCGAGCTAGCGACGCTAAAAAAATGCTTTGTTGGGAGGCAACCCAACCGAGGTAACTCTCTTTTCATAAGTTTCTCAATAAAAAACTTCAAGTTTAATTTTCTGTAGTGTGAGGAGCTAATTCTGGTGTCACACATCAAAATAATTCAAGGGTGAATATAGGACTCTAAGTTTGGTGTTCCACCAAAAACTCCAGCTGAAAAGTGCATTGCAACCCTTCAGTGATAAAGTATTTCTCCAGTAACCAGAGAACTCACTTGACAGAGGTCTAACCTCTAATGCATAGTTATCTTTTTATCTTATAGTCGTTTCTTAATAAAAAGCACACAAGGTTTTTGCATGTATTCAATTTGCTGAATTAAGCACAGAACTAAGTTTGGTGTTCACACACCAAATTAAGTTCAGAAACACACAAGCACACATGCATGCTAACTATTTTCCAAGTGCTTGGGGAACAAGCAACTTCCAATAGTGTTACAGGAATTCAATCAATCTCAGGGGATGATCATACCTCATCATCCAAGGAAACAGACAAGGATGCAAATGCTAGGATGAGAATACCAAGGAAGACATCATGAGGTTGTATCGAACTATCTCGAAATGCAGAATTTTAATTGAAAAGTGATTGAATGAAATCTTCATATTCTGCTTGTTCCTCTTTATTCACATCCAAGTGTGCTGGTTTAATGTCCTCTCTGCATTTCAACCTTTCTTAATTGTATGTTTGCCCTTTAAGTCAATCAAAAAGACAATGTTATGAAAAGAACAAGAGTGGAGTTATTTTGTGAAGTAAGTTCTGAATGTTTGTGGTAGGGTGATTAGTAAGCTAAGTTGGTTCACCAAACAAGGAAAGAAGGCAACTATCTATCCTGAATCCTATGCTTGAAAAACATCCTATGAGACTAACTAAATAATAAGATCCTAAGAAGAAAGGAGAAAGAGCAATAAAAGTGAAAAGGAAAGAAACACAATAAGAAACAATGCTAGGCACCAAGGGTTTTAAAATTGAGGCATGTGTCTGTGGTGTTCATGTGCAAGGGATATGCTTGGATGAATAAGCTCTTTGGGGTGCCTCATCACTTGGTAACTTGGATTAACTAATCCGGGATTATCAGCTGAAAGTCCACTATCAAGAGTGACCTTTGCAATTAAGAAGTCTCAAAGGATGCAATCAAGAGAGTGACCAAGGACTTGATAAAGGCCTGAAACCTAGTAAAGGAAAGAACCTAAGTTGCTATGCATGAAACTCCATAAACCAGGAATTCTACTTCTATATTATCTTCTTGTTCTTTCATTCATTCTTCCTATGTTTCAGTACTTGCTTAGGGACAAGCAAACTTTAAGTTTGGTGTTGTGATGCCAGGACATCTTGGCCAATTTCAATGACCTTTTCTTTACTATTTTAGGTTAGTTTCATGCATTTTCTTAGTGAATAAGGCAAATTTTGGATGAAAATACACTTACACCTTGATTCAAGCAACTATTGTGAATTTCACATGATTTCATGAGGATTTTTGCTAGAATTGAATGATAAATTGATGATGCATAATCTTAGGACTTTGGCTAGAGCTTTAATGCACTTTATTGATTGATTTCAGGATAAAGGAAGCAAGGAAGAACCACGTTAGTACTCACGTTAATCTAGTGCTTATGTTTGTCTATGTTTGTGTCTTGTGATCATTAGTGCTTATGTTTGTCTATGTTTGTGTCTTGTGATCATTAGTG
>NC_029774.3:88329155-88329452 GCF_000817695.3 Arachis duranensis | reverse complement strand
GTATATTTTTATTAGTTTTTAGTTAAAATTCACTTTTCTGGACTTTACTATGAGTTTGTGTGTTTTTCTGTGATTTTAGGTGTTTTCTGGCTGAAATTAAGGGACCTGAGCAAAAATCTGATTCAGAGACTAAAAAGGACTGCAGATGCTGTTGGATTCTGACCTCCCTGCACTCGAAGTGGATTTTCTGGAGCTACAGAAATCCAATTGGCGCGCTCTCAACGGCGTTGGAAAGTAGACATCCTGGGCTTTCCAGAAATATATAATAGTCCATACTTTGCCCAAGATTTGATGGCA
>NC_029774.3:88328705-88328972 GCF_000817695.3 Arachis duranensis | reverse complement strand
ATTGCTCAGCCCAAGCACACACCAAGTGGGTCCGGAAGTGGATTTTTATGTCATTTACTCATTTCTGTAAACCTTAGGCTATTAGTTCTCTATAAGTAGGACCTTTTACTATTGTATTGAGACATCTGGGTAGTTATCTTTGTTCTGATGCTATCTTAGATCATTGGAAGGCTGGCCATTCGGCCATGCCTAGACCTTGTTCTTATGTATTTTCAACGGTGGAGTTTCTACACACCATAGATTAAGGTGTGGAGCTCTGCTGTACCT
>NC_029774.3:88327285-88328620 GCF_000817695.3 Arachis duranensis | reverse complement strand
TCTAAGATATCACTTGTTCTTCAACTTGATGAATGTGATGATCCGTGACACTCATCATCATTCTCACCTATGAACGTGTGACTGACAACCACCTCCGTTCTACCTTCGATTGGGTGAATATCTCTTGGATTCCTGATACACGATGCATAGTTGATCGCCTGACAACCGAGCGCTCGCCTGACAACTGAGCCAGCCATTCCGTGAGATCAGAGTCTTCGTGGTATAGGCTAGAACTGATAGCGGCATTCAAGAGAATCCGGAAGGTCTAACCTTGTCTGTGGTATTGTGAGTAGGATTCAATGACTGAATGACTGTGACGTGCTTCAAACTCCTGAGGGCGGGGCGTTAGTGACAGACGCAAAAGAATCACTGGATTCTATTCCGGCCTGATTGAGAACCGAAAGATGGATAGCCGTGCCGTGACAGGGTGCGTTGAACATTTCCACTGAGTGGATGGGAGGTAGCCACTGACAACGGTGAAACCCTTGCTTAAGCTTGCCATGGAAAGGAGTAAGAAGGATTGGATGAAGACAGTAGGAAAGCAGAGAGACGGAAGGGACCAGCATCTTCATACTCTTATCTGAAATTCCTACCAATGAATTACATAAGTATCTCTATCTTTATCTTTATGTTTTATTCGTATATCACCATACCCATTTGAGTTTGCCTGACTAAGATTTACAAGGTGACCATAGCTTGCTTCATACCAACAATCTCTGTGGGATCGACCTTTACTCGCGTAAGGTTTATTACTTGGACGACCCAGTACACTTGCTGGTTAGTTGTGCGAAGTTGTGTTTATGCCATGGTATTGAACACCAAGTTTTTGGATTCATTACCGGGGATTATTTGAGTTGTGAAAAGTATTGATCACAATTTCGCGCTACCAAGGGACCTGAGCAAAAATCTGATTCAGAGGCTGAAAAGGACTGCAGATGCTGTTGGATTCTGACCTCCCTGCACTCAAAGTGGATTTTCTAGAGCTACAGAAGCCCAATTGGCGCGCTCTCAACTGCGTTGAAAAGCAAACATCCTGGGCTTTCCAGCAATGTGTAATAGTCCATACTTTTCTCGAGATTTTATGGCCCAAACAGGCGTTCCAAGTCAGCTCAAGAATTCTGGCGTAAAACGCCGGAACTGGCACAAGAATGGGAGTTAAACGCCCAAACTGGCACAAAAGCTGGCGTTTAACTCCAAGAAGAGCCTCTACACGAAAATGCTCCAATGCTCAGTCCAAGCACACACCAAGTGGGCCCAAAAGTGGATTTTTATGTCATTTACTCATCTTTGTAAACCCTAAGCTAACTAGTTCTCTATAAATAGGACCTTTTGCTA
>NC_029774.3:88324591-88327223 GCF_000817695.3 Arachis duranensis | reverse complement strand
GAATCTTCGTGGTATAAGCTAGAATTGATGGCGGCATTCAAGAGAATCCGGAAGGTCTAAACCTTGTCTGTGGTATTCTGAGTAGGATTCGAGGATTGAATGACTGTGACGAGCTTCAAACTCGCGATTGTGGGGCGTTAGTGACAGACGCAAAAGAATCACTGTATTCTATTCCCACATGATCAAGAACCGACAGCTGAATAGCCGTGCTGTGACAGAGCGCGTTGAACATTTTCACTGAGAGGACGGGACTGTAGCCATTGACAACGGTGATGCCCAACATACAGCTTGCCATGGAAAGGAGTAAGAAGGATTGGATGAAGACAGTAGGAAAGCAGAGAGACGGAAGGGACAAAGCATCTCTATACACTTATCTGAAATTCTCACTAATGAATTGCATAAGTATCTCTATCTTTATTTTATGCTTTATTCATAAATCATTCATAACCATTTGAATCTGCCTGACTGAGATTTACAAGATGACCATAGATTGCTTCATGCCAACAATCTCCGTGGGATCGACCCTTACTCGCGTAAGGTTTATTACTTGGATGACCCAGTGCACTTGCTGGTTAGTTGTGCGAAGTTATGATAAAGAGTTGAGATTGAAATTGAGCATACCATGTTGATGGCGCCATTGATGATCACAATTTCGTGCACCAAGTTTTTGGCGCCGTTGCCGGGGATTGTTTGAGTTTGGACAACTGACGGTTCATCTTGTTGCTTAGATTAGGTATTTTTCAGAATTTTTAAGAATGAATTCTAGAGTTTCAAGGTGATGTTCTTATCATCACCAAAGCTGGTTGATTCTCATCAATTTAGCTCTTGAATGCAATGTCCTACAGAAGCTTGGCTAGCCATGTCTAATCTTTTTAGACTAAAGCTTTAGACTAACATTGCATGATTCCTGGAATTCTTATTAAAAATTTTGAATTTCTTTATTTTCTTCTCCATATAATTTTCGAAAAAAAAACTAAAAAAATTACAAAATCATAAAAACCAAAAATATTTCTTGTTTGAGTCTAGTGTCTCATTTTAAGTTTGGTGTCAATTGCATGTTTCTGTTCTTCTTGCATTTATCATGTGTCTTCATTGATCTTCAAGTTGTTCTTGATGATTTACTTGCTTTGATCTTTAAATTCTCTTGTTTTGTGTGTTTTGTTGTTTCTCATATGCATTCTCAATTTGTTAGTGTCAGTAGTATACAAACTTCTAAGTTTGGTGTCTTGCATGCATTGTTTATTTAATTTTAGTTGCATTTTGATTTTTCCTCATCATTAAAAATCCAAAAAATTTTTAATTTGAGTCTTTTCAAGTCAATAATGCATAGAATTGAAGATTCAGAATATACAACAGAGGAATTACACAGAAAAAGCTGGGCATTCAAAATGCCCAGTGAAGAAGGAAAACTGGCGTTTAAACGCCAGCCAGGGCACCTGGCTGGGTGTTTAACGCCCAAAAGGGTAGCATTTTGGACGTTAAACGCCAGAATGTATACCATTCTGGGCGTTTAACGCCAGGATGGCACAAGAGGGAAGATTTTCAATTCAAATTTTTTTCAGGTTTTCATAATTTTTCAAAATCAAATCTTTTTCAAATCATATCTTTTCAATCATATATTTTCAAAATCAATTTCTTTCCAATTTCAAAAATACTTGCTAACAATTAATGATTTGATTCAACATTTCAAGTATGTTGCCTTTTCTGTTGAGAAAGGTTTAATGTTTGAATCATATCTTTTCTTGTTAGCTAAGTCATTGATTTTAAAAATCAAATCTTTTTAAATTATTTTTCAATCATATCTTCTCAATCATATCTTTTTAAAACTATATATTTTCAATCATATCTTTTTAATCACATCTTTTTCAAAATAGTTTTCAATCATATCTCTTTGATTTCCAATTTCAAAATCTTTTTCAAAATCACTTTATTTCTTTCTCAATCTTAGTTTTCGAAATTCAATTACCATTTTTTCAAAAATGTTTTATTAAATCACTTTAATTTTCGAAAATTTCTTCCCCTCTTATCACATCCTTCTATTTATGGACTAACACTCCTCCTCAATGCACAATTTGAACTCTATCTTTCTAAGTTCGAATTCTTCTACCTCTTCCTTCTATTTTTCTTTTCCCTCTGACACCTCAAGGAATCTCTATACTGTGACATAGAGGATTCCATATTTTCTTGTTCTCTTCTCTTTCATATGAGCAGGAGCAAAGACAAAAGCATTCTTGTTGAGGCTGACCCTGAACCTGAAATGACCTTGAAGCGAAAACTAAGAGAAGTTAAAGCACAACTCTCTGTAGAGGACCTAACAGAAATCTTCAAAGAAGAAGACATGGCAGCCGAAAACAACAACAATGCCAACAATGCAAGGAAGGTGCTGGGTGACTTTACTGCACCTACTCCCGACTTCTATGGGAGAAGCATCTCTATCCCTGGCATTGGAGTAAACAACTTTGAGCTTAAGCTTCAATTAGTTTCTCTAACGCAACATAATTGCAAGTTCCATGGACTTCCATTGGAAGATCCTCATCAGTTTTTAGCTGAGTTCTTGCAAATTTGTGACACTGTCAAGACCAATGGGGTTGACCCTGAGGTCTACAGACTCATGCTATTCCTTTTGCTGTAC
>NC_029774.3:88320781-88324519 GCF_000817695.3 Arachis duranensis | reverse complement strand
CCTACAGAAGCTCAAGAGCTGATTGAAATGGTTGCAAATAACCAATTCATGTACACTTCTGAAAGGAATCCTGTGAACAATGGGACGAATCAGAAGAAAGGAGTCCTTGAGATTGATACTCTGAATGCCATACTGGCTCAGAACAAAATATTGACTCAGCAAGTCAATATGATTTCTCAAAGTTTGTCTGGAATGCAAGCTGCACCAGGCAGTACTAAGGATGCTTCATCTGATGAAGAAGCTTATGATCCTGAGAACCCTTCAATGGAAGAGGTGAATTACATAAGAGAACCCTATGGAAACACCTATAATCATTCATGGAGAAATCATCCAAATCTCTCATGGAAGGATCAACAGAGACCTCAACAAGGTTTCAACAACAATAATGGTAAAAGAAACAGGTTTAGCAGTGGCAAGCCTTTTCCATCATCTTCTCAGCAACAGACAGAGAATTCTAAGCAGAGCCACTCTGACTTAGCAACCATGGTCTCTGATCTAATCAAAACCACTCAAAGTTTCATGGCTGAAACAAGATCCTCCATTAGAAACTTGGAGGCACAAGTGGGTCAGCTGAGTAAGAAAGTTACTGAACTCCCTCCTAGTACTCTTCCAAGCAATACAAAAGAGAATCCAAAAGGAGAGTGTAAGGCCATCAACATGACCGAATTTGGAGAGGAGGAAGAGGCAGTGAGCGCCACTGAGGAAGACCTCAATGGACGTCCACTAGCCTCCAATGTGTTCCCTAATGAGGAACCTTGGGAATCTGAGGCTCACACTGAGACCATAGAGATTCCATTGGATTTACTTCTGCCATTCATGAGCTCTGATGAGTATTCTTCCTCTGAAGAGGACGAAGATGTCACTAAAGAGCAAGTTGCCAAGTACCTTGGAGCAATCATGAAGCTAAATGACAAGTTATTTGGTAATGAGACTTGGGAAGATGAACCCCCTTTGCTCACCAAAGAACTGGATGACTTGACTAGGCAGAGATTACCTCAAAAGAGACAGGACCCTGGGAAGTTCTCAATACCTTGTACCATAGGCACCAGGACCTTTGAGTAGGCTCTGTGTGACCTAGGGTCAAGCATAAACCTCATGCCTCTCTCTGTAATGGAAAAGCTAGGATCTTTGAGGTGCAAGCTGCAAGAATCTCACTAGAGATGGCAGACAATTCAAGAAAACAAGCTTATGGACTTGTAGAGGATGTTCTGGTAAAAGTTGAAGACCATTACATCCCTGCTGATATCATAGTCCTAGAGACTGGGAAGTGCATGGATGAATCCATCATCCTTGGCAGACCCTTCCTAGCCACAACAAAGGCTGTGATTGATGTTGACAGAGGAGAATTGATCATTCAAGGGAATGAAGAATCTTTTGTGTTTAAGGCTCAAGGATATCCCTCTGTAACCATGGAGAGGAAGCATGAAGAACTTCTCTCAAAACAGAGTCAAACAGAGCCCCCACAGTCAAACTCTAAGTTTGGTGTTGGGAGGCCACAACCAACTTCTAAATTTGGTGTTAAACCCCCACATTCAAACTCTAAGTTTGGTGTTGGGAGGTTCCAACATGACTCTGAGTATCTATGAGGCTCCATGAGAGCCCACTGTCAAGCTACTGACATTAAAGAAGCGCTTGTTGGGAGGCAACCCAATTTTATTATATTTATCTAATTTCCTTTGTTATTTTATGTTTTCTGTAGGTTGATGATCATGGGAAGTCAAAAAATCAATTGAAAAAGCAAAAACAGCATGAAAAATAGAAAGAAAAATAGCACACCCTGGAAGAAAAACTTGCTGGCGTTTAAACGCCAGTAAGGGCAGCAAATGGGCGTTTAACGCCCAGTCTGGCACCATTCTGGGCGTTTAACGCCAGAAAGGGGCACCAGACTGGCGTTAAATGCCAGGAAAGGGCAAGAAGCTGGCGTTAAACACCAGAAATGGGCACCAGCCCGGCGTTTAACGCTAGAATTGGCATAAGGGAGCATTTTTGCTCGCCACTTGGTGCAGAAATGAATTTTCCTTGACACCTCAGGATCTGTGGACCCCACAGGATCCCCACCTACCCCACCACTCTCTCTCCACTTCCCCAAAAACCCCTCACCTATCATATCCCACTATTCTCTTCACCACTCACATCCACCCTTCATAAAACCCTACCTACCTCACCATTCAAATTCAAACCACTTTCCCTCCCAAACCCACCCATCCATGACCGAACCCTGGCCCTCTCCCCACCCCTATATAAACCCTTCTTCACTCCTTCTTTTTCACACAACCTAAACACTACTTCTCCCCCTTGGCCGAACCACAAAGCCACCTCCATCTCCTCTATTTCTTCTTCTTCTACTCTCATCTTTCTTCTTTTGCTCGAGGACGAGCAAACCTTCTAAGTTTGGTGTGGTAAAAGCATTGCTTTTTGTTTTTTCATAACCATTTATGGCACCTAAGGCCGGAGAAAGCTCTAGAAAGAGGAAAGGGAAGGCAAAAGCTTCCACCTCCGAGTCATGAGAGATGGAGAGATTCATCTCAAGGTTGCATCAAGACCACTTCTATGAAGTTGTGGCCATGAAGAAGGTGATCCCCAAGGTCCCTTTCAAACGCAAAAAGAGTGAATATCCGGAGATCCAACATGAGATCCGAAGAAGCGGAAATAGAAGTTCATGAGGTTACATCCCAAGAACTTTATAAGGTGGCGGACAAGTCCTCTACCTTGGCAAGGTTAGCCTTCCCTCATCTCATTTATCACCTCTGTTATTCAGTCGGAATTGACATAGAGGGAGACACCCTCATGGATGAGGACAAGCCCATCACTAAGAAAAGGATGGAGCAAACAAGAGATCCCACTCATCATGAAACCCCTGAGATGCCTCAAGGGATGCACTTTCTTCCACAAAACTATTGGGAGCAAATCAACACCTCCCTAGGGGAATTGAGTTCCAACATGGGACAACTAAGGGTGGAGCACCAAGAACATTCAATCCTCCTCCATGAAATTAGAGAAGATCAAAGAGTCATGAGAGAGGAGCAACAAAGGCAAGGAAGAGACATTGAGGAGCTCAAGCACTCCATAAGATCTTCAAGAGGAAGAACAAGCCGCCATCACTAAGGTGGACCCGTTCTTTAAACTCCTTGTTCTTTATTTTCCTGTTTTTCGAATTTTTATGCTTATGTTCATCATCTATGTTTGTGTCTTATGATCATTAGTGTCTTAGTGTCTATGCCTTAAAGTTATGAATGTCCTATGAATCCATCATCTTTCTTAAATGAAAAATGTTCTTAATTGAAAATGAGAAGAATTGCATGAATTTTGAATTTTATAGCAGATTAATTATTTTGATGTGGTGGCGATACTTTGACTTTTGAATGTATGCTTGAACAGTGCATATGTCTTTTGAATTTGTTGTTCATGAATGTGGGAATTGTTGGCTCTTGAAAGAATGATGAAAAAAGGAGACATGTTACTGAGGATCTGAAAAATCAAAAAAAAATGATTCTTGAAGCAAAAAAAAGCAGTGAATTCAAAAAAAAAAAAAACAAAATTCGAAAAAAAAAGAGAGAGAAAAAGAAAGAAAGAAAGTTGTGATCTAAGGCAAAAAGAGTGTGCTTAAGAACCCTAGACACCTCTAATTGGGGACTCTAGCAAAGCTGAGTCATAATCTGAAAAGGTTCACCCAGTTATGTGTCTGTGGCATGTATGTATCCGGTGGTAATACTGGAAGACAGAGTGCTTTGGGCCACG
>NC_029774.3:88315201-88315982 GCF_000817695.3 Arachis duranensis | reverse complement strand
AATAACTTGTCATTTAGCTTCATGATTGCTCCAAGGTATTTAGCAACTTGCTCTTCAGTGACATACTCATCCTCTTCAGAGGAAGAATACTCATCAGAGCTCATGAATGGCAGAAGTATGTCCAATGGAATCTCTATGGTCTCATTTTGAGCCTCAGATTCCCATGGTTCCTCATTAGGGAACTCATTGGAGGCTAGTGGACGCCCAGTGAGGCCTTCCTCAGTGGCGTTCACTGCCTCTTCTTCCTCCCAAAATTCGGCCATGTTGATGGCCTTGCACTCTCCTTTTGGATTTTCTTCTGTATTGCTTGGGAGAGTACTTAGAGGGAGTTCAGTAATTTTCTTCCTCAGCTGACCCACTTGTCCTTCCAAATTTCTAATGGAAGACCTTGTTTCAGTCATGAAACTTTGAGTGGTCTTAATTAGATCAGAGACCATTGTTGCTAAATCAGAAGTATTCTGCTTAGAACTCTCTGTCTGTTGCTGAGAAGATGATGGAAAAGGCTTGCTATTGCTAAGCCTGTTTCTTCCACCATTATTATTATTGAAACCTTGTTGAGGTCTCTGTTGATCCTTCCATGAAAGATTTGGATGATTCCTCCATGAAGGATTATAGGTGTTTCCATAGGGTTCTCCCATGTAATTCACCTCTTCTATTGAAGGATTCTCAGGATCATAGGCTTCTTCCTCAGATGAAGCTTCCTTAGTACTGCTTGGTGCATTTTGCATTCCAAACAGACTTTGAGAAATCATATTGACTTGTTGAGTCAATATTTTGTTCG
>NC_029774.3:88311075-88311919 GCF_000817695.3 Arachis duranensis | reverse complement strand
GGGCCCACTTGGTGTGTGCTTGGGCTGAGCAATGAAGCAAATTTCGTGCAGAGACTCTTCTTGGAGTTAAACGCCAGCTTTAGTGCCAGTTTGGGCGTTTAACTCCCATTTGGGTGCCAGTTCCAGCGTTTAACGCTGGGATTTCTTGAGGTGACTTTGAACGCCGGTTTGGGCCATCAAATCTTGGGCAAAGTATGGACTATCATATATTGCTGGAAAGCCCAGGATGTCTACTTTCCAACGCCATTGAGAGCGCGCCAATTGGGCTTCTGTAGCTCCAGAAAATCCACTTCGAGTGCAGGGAGGTCAGAATCCAACAGCATCTGCAGTCCTTTTTGGTCTCTGAATCAGATTTTTGCTCAGGTCCCTCAATTTCAGCCAGAAAATACCTGAAATCACAGAAAAACACACAAACTCATAGTAAAGTCCAGAAAAGTGAATTTTAACTAAAATCTACTAAAAATATACTAAAAACTAACTAGATCATAACAAAAACATACTAAAAACAATGCCAAAAAGTATACAAATTATCCGCTCATCAGGGCTCTTGAAAGAATGATGAAAAAGGAGACATGTTACTGAGGATCTGAAAAATCATAAAAATGATTCTTGAAGCAAGAAAAAGCAGTGGATACAAAAAAAACAAAAAAAAGAAAAAGAAATAATAAAGTTGTCCAAGGTAAAAAGAGTGTGCTTAAGAACCCTGGACACCTCTAATTGTGAACTCTAGCAAAGCTGAGTCACAATCTGAAAAGGTTCACCCAGTTATGTGTCTGTGGCATGTATGTATCCGGTGGTAATACTAGAAGACAGAGTGCTTTGGGCCACAGCCAAGACTCAATAA